>NW_006296634.1:2081742-2087497 GCF_000327345.1 Myotis davidii | reverse complement strand
GCTGGCGGGAATCCCTGGGCCGCGCCGCCGCCGCTGCGGAGCGCTGGGAGCTGCAGTGGAGGGGGATTCTCCGTATTTGCGTCAGCTGTTGTTGAATTGGGTTCTGCCGCTGGAGCGGGTCCAGGAACATTGCAGTCTGCTGCTATCAATTATTAACCAGCTCGGCCGTCAATGGTAGCCGGCCCGACCTCTTGCCTGACAGCCCCGCTCCTCGTCGTCCTCCAGTGATTGCTCTCCAGTAACCCAGCCTCCTCCCTCTCTTTCTCCCGCCAGAGTCGTTTCCTGACATTTCTCTGAATAACGAGAAGGTTCTGGTGGAGACAAGTTATTCCAGCCAAACCACCCGGCTGCCTCCCATCACCTACACTGGCCGCTTTTCTCTGGAGCCTGCACCCAACAGTGGCAGCACCTTGTGGCCTGAGCCCCTCTTCAGCCTGGTTAGTGGCCTCGTGAGCATGACCAACCCACCGGCCACCTCATCCTCGGCACCATCTCCAGCAGCCTCTTCCTCCTCCTCGGCTTCCCAGAGCCCACCCCTGAGCTGCGCAGTGCCGTCCAATGACAGCAGCCCCATTTACTCGGCGGCACCCACCTTCCCCACACCTAACACTGACATCTTCCCTGAGCCACAAAGCCAGGCCTTTCCAGGCTCAGCGGGCACCGCGCTCCAGTACCCGCCTCCTGCCTACCCTGCTGCCAAGGGTAGTTTCCAGGTCCCTATGATTCCAGACTATCTGTTTCCACAGCAGCAGGGGGACCTGGGCCTGGGCACCCCAGACCAGAAGCCCTTCCAGGGCCTGGAGAGCCGTACTCAGCAGCCTTCGCTCACTCCCCTCTCTACCATCAAGGCCTTTGCCACACAGTCGGGCTCTCAGGACCTAAAGGCCCTCAACACCACTTACCAGTCCCAGCTCATCAAACCCAGCCGCATGCGCAAGTACCCCAACCGACCCAGCAAGACACCCCCTCATGAACGCCCCTATGCCTGTCCAGTGGAGTCCTGTGACCGCCGCTTCTCTCGTTCCGATGAGCTCACCCGCCACATTCGCATCCACACTGGCCAGAAGCCCTTCCAGTGTCGCATCTGCATGCGCAACTTTAGCCGCAGTGACCACCTCACCACACACATCCGCACCCACACAGGCGAGAAGCCCTTTGCCTGTGACATCTGTGGGAGAAAGTTTGCTAGGAGCGATGAACGCAAGAGGCATACCAAGATCCACTTGCGACAGAAGGACAAAAAAGCAGACAAAGGTGTGACCTCCTCTACCACCCCCTCCCTCTCTTCCTACTCATCACCGGTGGCTACCTCCTACACCTCCCCGGTCACTACCTCTTATCCATCCCCAGCCACCACCTCATACCCATCACCTGTGCCCACCTCCTACTCCTCTCCTGGCTCTTCGACCTACCCATCCCCTGTGCACAGTGGTTTCCCCTCGCCCTCGGTGGCCACCACATACTCCTCCGTTCCCCCCGCTTTCCCGGCCCAAGTCAGCAGCTTCCCTTCCTCAGCTGTCACCAACTCCTTCAGCGCCTCCACAGGGCTTTCGGACATGACAACAACCTTTTCTCCCAGGACAATTGAAATTTGCTAAAGGAGAAGAGGAAAAGAAGGGAAAAGGGAGGAAAAGAAACTAGAGATTTAAAGGACAGGAGGAGGAGGAGATGGCCATAGGAGGGTTTCCTCTTGGGTCAGATGGAGGTTCTCAGAGCCCATCCTCCCCCTCTACTTGACCCCCAGGGTCAGCGTGGATATTCTGTTGGCCAACAATCCTTTCTGCCCTCTCCCCTTTCCTCATCTCCCTTTGACTTCAGCTGCCTGAAACAGCCATGTCCAAGTTCTTCACCTCCATCCAAGAACTTGATTTGCATGGATTTTGGATATATCATTTCAGTATCATCTCCACCATATGCCTGACCCCTTGTCCCTTCAATGCTAGAAAATCAAGTTGGCAAAATGGGGTTTGGGCCCCTCAGAGCCCAGCCCTGTACCCTTGTACAGTGTCTGCTATGGATTTTGTTTTCCTTGGGGTACTCTTGATGTGAAGATAATTTGCATATTCTATTGTATTATTTGGAGTTAGGGCCTCACTTTGGGGGGGAAAAAAAAAGAAAAGCCAAGCAAACCAATGGTGATCCTTTATTTTGTGATGATGCTGTGATGATTAAGTTCGAAGCTTTTTTTGAAACAGCAGTCCTTGGTGTTAATCAGAGCATGTGTCAGAGTGATGTTCCGTTAACCTTTTGTAAATATTGCCCGACTGTACTCTCTCACATGTGGCAAAATATGGTTTGGTTTTTCTTCTTTTTTTTTTTGAAAGTGGTTTTCTTCGTCCTTTTGGTTTAAAAAGTTTCACGTCTTGGTGCCTTTTGTGTGATGCGCCTTGCTGACAGCTTGACATGTGCCAGTTTAAGGGACGTGCTCACCTCTCGCCTTAAGGGGGGCAAGGAGTGATGATTTGGGGGAAGCTTTGGAAGCAAAATAAGGAAGAGGGCTGAGCTGAGCTTCGGTTCTCCAGAATGTAAGAAAAAAAAAAATCTAAAAATCTGAACTCTCAAAAGTCTATTTTTTTAACTGAAAATGTAAATTTATAAATATATTCAGGAGTTGGAATGTTGTAGTTACCTACTGAGTAGGCAGCGATTTTTGTATGTTCTGAACATGCAGTTCATTATTTTGTGGTTTTATTTTACTATGTACTTGTGTTTGCTTAAACAAAGTGACTGTTTGGCTTATAAACACATTGAATGCGCTTTATTGCTCATGGGATATGTGGTGTATATCCTTCAGAAAAATTAAAAGAAAAATAAAATAGCTATGGTTGCATGTATCTTTCCTGGGCTGGGGGTGGGCTCTGCAGTCATCCTCCCTGTTGGAGGTTTTGAGGATGTTTCCACCAGAGTTGTGGTGCCCACTGTGTGTCCTTGGAGTGAATTCTTTTTTTTTTAATTGATTTTAGAAAGAGAAGAAGGAGAGAGAGAGAGACGTCAATACGAGAGAGATACAGCGATTGGTTGCCTCCCGTATGTGCCCTGACAGGACCAAACACGCAACCTAGGTATGTGCCTTGACCAGGAATCGACCCCGTGACCTCTAGTGCACAGGACAATGCTCCAACAAATTGAGCCACACCGGCCAGGGCTGGAATAAATTCCTTATGAGGACTAGGTGTGGGTCTTCTCTTTGTTTTTTCTCTTAAGTACATATTTTTAAATTTATTTTTTAATTGTTTTCAGAGGAAGGCAGAGAGAGAGAGAAACATCAATGGTGAGAGAGAATCATTGATCGCTTGCCTCCTATACACCCCCCTACTGGGGATAAGCCAGTAACTAGGGCATGTGCCCTAACTAGGAATCAAACGACCTCCTGGTTCATAGATCAATACTCAACCACTGAACCACCCGGCAGGGCAGGGTCTTGTCTTGTTGATTCTGGGCCTGTTCCTTCTCAATCTGGTGGGCTTCAGCTTTATCTTGGTTAGTTAAAGCGAAAGAAGGCCGGAGGTAGGGGGAACACGTGGTCAGAGGCAGAACTGTTCTCCTGGCTCCAAATGTTCAGCCAGCCCTGTCCCCCATCTCTACCAAGGGTTGGGAAAAATCTATGTCCTTGGGAATTCTTGCCCATATGCACTTGGCAGGAGTTAAGGAGTAGTCACAGGGCTCTGGGAAATAGTAAACACTGGAGCTGACTCAGGCTCTCCCGCCCATCCCCCATGTCCCCAGGAACCTGAGGGTGTTGAAGAAACTTAGAAGAGGCGAGGGCCAGTTCTCAAGCCAAGAATCCTTCCAGGAAGAAATTTCATTACTTGCCAGCTGGAGCTGCCATCCTTGGCAGCTTCTGGGGGCATGAGACAGTGGGCAGGAGGCTGGCCTGGTGTTTAAGGTTCCCATCCAGACCAAGTCTGTACTGTTTTGTAGGAGGCCTGAGATGCTAGGCCCATGAGGTTCCACATTTGTGACTATAGCAATCCTTGTGGGCTCGTGAGCATCTTAGATTCTGAGAGGCCTTGAGCTGGCCACAACAACCATGCAGATTGTCAGTTGGGGAAACAGAAAGGTTAGCCAAATATTACAACATGGTGTTTTGTTATATAATATGGGCAATCGTGGGCCTCTATGGGAGCACAGAGAAGGACACCCAACCCACCCTGGGGCTTAGGAAAGGTGGAAAAATTGAGTTGGGAAGGATAAATAGGAGTCAACCCGAATGACTTGCTTTGTGTGTGAGGTAGGAAGGGTGTTGGTTGAGTTTTTGGCGGGGAAAGTGATGGATGGATCACTGAATGGAAGTATTACCTTCAATCCTAAATCTTCTGTGAATTGATCAGACACCACCATCTATTGGTCAGATGGGTGCAATAGATTTGGTGTCCTTGAATTCCCAAGCCTTGGGTCCCCCCCTCCCAATTTTTGACCCCCCCCCCCGCCAAATTAAGGATAATGAATAATTGCCCTCCCTACCTGGTATTGTTCTCAGTCCTTGAATGAAGTCAAAGTCTCACCTGCCTCCACTCTTCTTCTCTCTGAGGGTCTCTCCCAGGTTACCCATGAACACCTCCTGGGCCCAGGGGAATTCCAGCAATCCCCTGGAATTGGCCCAATTCTTTTTCTTCCATTCCAGCCTTCCCGAACAACACCGTTGATCTCTGCCTTTTCCCATGATACCAGACTCCTCAGCCTGGAGCGGGGGAACCAAGCCATATTCTCTAGCAAAGGGCATAGCCTTGTGTGCCTCCAGGCAAAATTGCCCGGTAGTGATGGGACAATATTTGCATTGGCGCACCTCTTCCCAGCCCCACCCACCTCTCCCCATCTCACTCTAAGCCCAGGAACACAAGCCTATGCCTGTTACAGATTCTTAAGAATTTCTCCCACATACTCCCAAGAAACAAAACACGGCAAGAATAAAGTATGAGAGAAAGAGCAAAGAGAACCTATCCCTTGAAAGCAGAGGGTCTCCTGTGCTATTACAGTGCATCAGAACCAGATTCCCAGGTTATCTGATTCTTGAGGTCTGGGACGGGGTCCTGGAACTAGCCTCCGTAGCAAGCACCCCAGGCGATTCTGATGCAGATGGCGTGGTGAGCAATTCTGCCAAGGCTGCTAGCTACTTTTTATAAGTCCTGTCAGCAGGGTATCTTTGGGCTCTGACGGTCCAAACTCAAATTCCTTGGCATGGTTAAAATAGGCCAAGACTCCAAAATTGCCCCATTTTATAGTCCTATAGTATAAAATAAAAGGGAAGTGTCCATTTTAACTCCTGCTCCTGGGAGGGAAATCTGAAACCAAGGGCCTAGGACAGTGCTGATAGAAGCTATCATCATAAAGGCTAACGTTAGGGGAGGGACCCAGACAATGTTGAGCAACTGATAGATACCTGGGGACATTGTCTAGGGCTTCAGGAATGTGGGGAAGGATAGAGAGGAGAAAGGTGACAGAGGCGAGAGGGTGGGGTACTCCTCCAGCCAAGGACGGGTTTAGATTCTGAAGAAAAAGAAAGAACTAGGTCCTAAGGACTCTTCACCCTTCCTCCCAGGACCTGAGAGAGACTCTTTTCTCTTGAATTCCCGGAATGTTCAGCCTCATTCATTTTCAAAGATTCTAAGCACTCAGGACAGCAAGCTGAGCCTGGTTGTCAGGCAGGGTTGTCGATCTCCCCTCACTCTGAGCTCCCCCACCCCCAGTCAGAAATGGAGTCAGGAATGGGTACCAGAGGCTCAGAGGTATCCCTGCAGCATCACCCTCTCTCCAT
>NW_006296634.1:2072567-2081681 GCF_000327345.1 Myotis davidii | reverse complement strand
CTGTTTCTGTTTTTCCCGGTTCGGCCATACATAGGACCGTCTGAGAGGGAAAGATTGGGCAGAGTGAGATCCCAGTGTCCTAGAGACAATGAGGCCAAGTCTCAAAGAATCAGGTGTTGAACAAATAAAATTACAACATTGTACCCATAAACCCTTTGGTGCTAATAAGACTTTTGCACCCAAATAGCAAATCTAGCCCTCCACTTCAGTGATTTTTCTTCCCATCTCCCTTTTCCTATTGCTAGAATCTAGGAGAGCCTTTTTTGAGGCAAAGCTGACTTGAGAAGTTCTCTTAGGTCAAGTTGGCGCAGCTCCTCAGATCCAGGTGAAAACTGTCTCGTCTCTCCTTTCAGAGAGCTCTCTCCAGCAAGCCCATTCTCCTCAGTGCTTAGGTTGTTTTATTATTATTACAGTGGGGCCTTGACTTACGAGTGTCCCGACTAACGAGTTTTTTGAGATACCAGGTGTCTTTCTGCCGATTTTTTGCATTGAGTTGACAGAGTAAGTTGAGTTAACGAGCTCCTTAACGAGCTCGGTCTCGGAACGAATTAAACTCGTAAGTCAAGGCCTCCCTGTATTTTAAAAACTTTGTTGGAGTACAATTGATATACAGTAAACAGTACATATAAACTGCCCAATTTAGGAGTCTTGATGTATCAGTGCACAGGTGAAACCATCACCACAATTAAGATAATGAACCTATCCACCACCTCAAACACTTTCCTCCTGTCACTTGGTAATCGCTCCTTCTTCCACCCCTGTCCCCAGGCAACCACTTACCTGCTTCCTGTTGCCATATAGATTAGTTTGCCTTTTGGAGAGTTTCCTACAAATGGAGTAATTCAGGATACATTCATTTCGGTCTCGGTTCTTTCACTTAGCGTCATTTTGATTCATCCATGTTGTTGTGTGAATAAATAGTTCACTCCTTTTATTGCTGAGTAGCATTCCCCTGGATGGCTATAGTACAGTTTGCTTATTCGTTCACCTGTGGATGATATTGGGTGGGTTCCCCTGGGAGCTGCTGTGCACACTTGAGTACAAGTCTTTGTGTGATGTGTCCCCATTTACTCCAGAGCCTCCCATTCCGCTCTTTCATCCCCGCACATCTCCATTTCCTCGCCTCGCTCTTACTCAAAGCAATAATCACCCATCTCCACGCTGCCCCCCCCCACACACACACACACTCAGAGTCAGGGCCCAGCCTCCTAAGGGTTTGCTTCATTTAATCTTTCCTCCTATAAACAGAACCAGTCCCTTCATCATTTTTATTGCTCTACTTCAAACTCCTTCCCGTTTGTTTATTCCTTCCCTGTAATGAGATGTCTGGGACTAAGTAAGATATGCTGTCATTATTTATTCAGTTTGGCAAAGGTATGTAAGTCCTTGGTGATACTTTTCTAAAGAGAAAGGCACCTGAGAGAGGGTAGGCTACATATTGATGAGGACACTCCTACCTCAAAAGGAGGAAGGGGCTAAGATCAGATGACAAGGGAAATTACCCTGTGGAGACCAGTCCTAAGAAGTTATCTGTACACTTTGCCTTCTATGACTGTCTTCTGAGGGTTCTTTCTCAGACGGTGTTTCTGGAACACAGGCCCTACTCACCCGACAGTTGTCACAAACCCTATATCCTACCCAATTCTGGGTTCTGAAATAGTGTTGTAATCACACCTTCTCTGTCTTCTCTTTGGGCCCCAGGAGCCCGGGACTGTGGAGCAGCCTGAGTGAAAGGGCAGCAGAGGCCAGAGGACTGGTCTTGGTCTGGGTTCCCAACTCCGATGAACTGGCCCATGCTGCCTGCCCAGGTATGTGTTCAGGCTGGGACAGAGGGAGGGTGGCTTCACTTATTTTAGGAAATGATCCTTAATAATTAGCTTTTCCCGACAGATAATAAATAACAAGCGTTGGTGAGGATGTGGAAAAACTGGAACTCTCATATGTTGCTGGTGGGCATGTAAAAAGGAGCAACCACTTTGGAAAATGGTTTAGCTACTTTTTATAAAATGAAACATACACTGATCATGTGACCAAGCAATTCACACTCCTGGGTATCCACCCGAGAGAAATGAAAGTGTGTTCATATAAGTATATGATGCGAATGTTCACAGCAGCAGCATTCACAATAGTAAAAAAGTGGAAACAATGCGATGTCTATATTACTGGTGAACGGATAAACAAGAGGTGGTACACCCAAACAAATACCATCCAGGAATAAAAAGGGACAAAGTGCAGGTGTGAGCTACAACATGGGTAAACCTCAAAAACGTTACGATAAAGATGTTAGGTGCATGTTGTATGATTGCATTTCTATGAAATGTCCAGAAAAGGCAAATCCATAGAGACAGAGCGTAGCTGAGTAGTTGCCAGGGGCTTGGGGTACGAGTAGGTTTTGACTGAGAATGAGCTTGTTATTTGGGGGACGGTGCAAATGTTCTAAAAGAGGATTGTGATGCTTGAACAACGTTGTAAAGTTACTAAAAGTCATCGAGTAGTACACTTAAAATGGGTGCATTTTGCTGTATGTGTCTGCTTGGAGGACACAGCCCTCTAAAATTATGGTGCTGATTTGCAAACTGGAGGCCAAAGAGTATTCCCTGGAGGAGTGGGGAGAAGACCTTCCTAATATTCTCATCGGGACTCATTTTGAGGAAGGGGATTTAAGAAATCTGGGGAGAGCCCTAACTGGTTTGGCTCAGTGGATAGAGTGTTGGGTTTGATTCCAGTCAAGGTCACATGCCCGGGTTGCGGGCTCGATCCCCAGTAGGGGGCTTGTAGGAAGCAGCTGATCAATAATTCTCATCATTGATGTTTTTATCTCTCCCTTTCCCTTCCTCTCTGAAATCAATAAGAATATTTTTTTTTAAAAAAAAAGAAAGAAATCTGAGGAGAACCCTGGCTGGATTTCTCAGTGGTTAGAGCGTCAGCCCGAGGTCTGAATGGTTGTGGGTTTGACTCCAGGCAAGGGTTGCAGGTTCGATCCCCAGCCCTGGTTGGTTAGGGTACATGCAGGAGGCAACCAATTGGTGTGTTTCTCTCTTTCCCCCTCTCCCTCCTTCCTCTCTTCCATTTCGTCTGAAAATCAATGGAAAAAATATCTTCATGCGAGGATTAAAAAAGGAAAAGAAAAAGCAATCCGGGGAGGTAAATGGGTAGAAATGAATTTATTCTGAAGTGTCTTCTCCATTCCCATGACCCAGGTACATCAAGCTGCCCACGAGGCCAGAGTGTATCCTCAGGTCCCAGACAAGCACAGAAGTTGCTTTTCCACAAAACCAGCACTGAGTGCCCTCCTCAGAGACAACTTCAGTCTCTGTGGAAGCTAATTCCTTCTCAGAACCAACTTCTCATCCTAGAACCTTTCCAAATCCAGTGACCAGACTCCTGAGAGCCAAATTGCACCTCATGTATTGAAGAAATTAACAGAGCACCTACTGTGGGCAAGTTGGTCCAGAGGCTTTAGAAGGGTTCTGGGAGAAAGAAAAGAAAAACCACCATAGCTTGCCAACCATCCTTGAATCTCTCTAGAACCAACTGAATTTCCTCAAACTGGCTTCTCAGAGACAGCGACTCTCCTCCTGCCGCCTAATCAGAACTAGTTTTCAGTCACCTCAACACCAAAGGTCCGCTCAAACTGTCCTCTCAGAACCGCCCATTTAAATTCTCAGGTTCGCCCTGGCCAGGTAGCTCAGTTGGTTAGAGTGTTGTCCCAATACACCAAGGTTGTGGATTTGATTCCTGGTCAGGACACATGCAAGAACCAACCTGCCCTAGCCAGTTTGGCTCAGTGGATCGAGTGTTAGCCTGCAGAGTGAAGGGTCCCAGGTTCGATTCTTGTCAAGTCACATGCCCAGGTTTCGAGCTCTATGCTCAGTAGGGGGTATATAGGAGGCAGCTGATCAATGATTCTCTCTCATCATTGATGTTTCTATCTCGCTCTCCCTTTCCCTTCCTCTCTGAAATAAATAAAAATATATTTTTTAAAAAAAGAATTACCAATGAGCCCTGGCTGGTTTGACTCAGTGATTAGAACATTGGCCCATGGTCCAAAGGGTCACAAATTAGATTCCCAGTCAAGGGCAAGTACCTCGGTTGCAGGTTCAATCCCCAGCCCCGGTCAGGGCACATGTGGGAGGCAAGGAGGCAACCAATCAATGCCTCTCACATGGATGTTTCTCTCTCTCTCTCTCTCTCTCTCTCTCACTGCTTCTGATCCCATTACAGCAGCCTCAGAACCAATTTTGCCCCCCTCAGATTTGTGTTAACTCCCCCAAATCATCTTCTCAGAATCACCTTCCATTCTCTTCAGAGCCAGATTTCATTTTGGACTAATGAAACTACCAAGGTCCTTAGAATTTTCTTCTCAGACCATCTTGGCTCTACCCAGAAAGATTTTCTTCAGTCTCCTCAGGCCCACCTGTCAGGCTTCATTCATAAAGCAAATCTCTAAGTTATTAATCCATGGCCTTCAGGTTCCCCATCAGTTTAATGGGGAAAATAATGCGTATTTTCTTCTTTTTCTTGAAAAGAAGAACATTACTTTTTTCCGAATATAGAAACACCTCACCATTTTTACAACTTACCTTTGACACACAAAACTCATACACTGATGGAGGGAGAATAACCCATCACATGCTTTCCCGAGGGCAATTCAAGACCATGCACCCAAAGCCTTATTAGAGTTCATGCCCTCAGACCTAGCGATTCTTCCAAGACTGCTGTTAATTACAGTATTATTTGTAATGGAGAAAAGTTGGCAACAACATGAATGTCCCATGACTGATATCAATTGTTATATAATGGACTACTATGCAGCCATTACTATAAATCATGTTTTGAAATAATTATTGACCTGAAAAAATGCCCACAATATAACACTAAGTGATAAAGTAATATATAAAACTTTCTATATGGCATGACTCCAATTTTATAAAATACATACTAAGGTGCTTACATGTACATCAAATGTTAATAGTTGTTGTTTCTGGTGGGATTATGGGAAATTTTTATTTCATATTTTATACTTTACTGTATTTTCAAATAAGCAGGTATTTTTTATTATCAGAAGAAAATTATTCTATTTATGAAAGAAAAAAATAAGGCTAGGCAAGCACATAATTCTTCTCTTTTTGGGGGGTAGGGAGGTGACTTAAACGACATAAATTTATTTCTCACGGTGCTGGAGGCTAGAAGTGCCAGATCCCGGAGCTAGCCGACAGTTTTATTTTCCTCTGGGGGGTTTCTGCTTGGCTGCCCTCTTGCTGCCTTGTGACCACCCTCTGTGCACACAGGCTCCTGGTGTCTCAATAATTATTTTCCAGAATCTGTGTGATGTAGGGGTCATTTATTTTATTTTATTTTTTCTTTTTCTTTTTTGTTGTTGTTGTTGGTGTAGGGGTCTTTATGAAGACTCTGATGGAATATTCTCTCCCCTGCAGATACCTGCCCCTTCAGCCGTAAGGCATAAAAGAAAAGTGCTAAAAGTAAAGAAGGGAGAGATTTTCTAGGAACTCGGGGCTCTAGGTTCTTTGCTGAGTGGACACATTTGGCTGTTAGTGGTGGGCTGTTGCCTGTAGGTGGGTGGTCTGTTGGGGCAGGATAGAAGAACCAGTGAGCTGCTGCTGGCTTCTGAATTTGGGGGCTATACATTTGTGTGTTTTTTTAAGTCAGAAAGGGTAGTTATTTTATTAGATCATCAAGCTCCCTCAACAACTTCTTCAAGAATTCATGAGATCTTGCCCTTATCTCAGAATGATGTCTCTATCCCCATTACACACACACACACACACACACACACACACACACACACACGCATGCACGCACGCGCTACAAGGCTCAAAGCCTTTCTCCTAAATTTCTTTCTCTGCTTATTACTGAGCTGGTGTTAACCAGGCGGTCTTGTTGGTTTTCTTGGATTGGACTGTTTGCCTGGGTTGAGAGGGCTCTTGGAAGGAAGAGCCCAAATCTGGATAACTTTCTTGGGACCATACCCAGCACTGGACCATCCAAAGTCTACGCTGCTCCTTCCGTCACTCAGTTGTGTATCAAATACTGACTTTACATCAGGCCCTGAACATGTAAAGATAAACTAGATCGAGTCTGGCTGGGGCAGCGGAGAATTGGGGGGTGGTGGTGGCGGTAGATTTAGAAATAAATAATTACCTTACAGCGTGATGATTTAGAGGTGTATATGGAACAGAGAATGACTAATTCTGTCAAAGAGGAGGAAAGAGAGAAACAGGTTGTAGAAGGAAGATTGGGAGTTCACGGGAGGATTTGCAGGCAGAGGAAACAGCAAGTGCAAAGGCAACAATGTTCAGGGATGAAAGGTGGGGTGGGGTGGGGTGTCCGGGAAGTAAGGAGAGGAGGAGCAGGAAATGCTGGTGGAAAGACAGGTTGGGGCCAGATTTGGAAGGTTCTGCTTTTCTTTTTTTAATTGATTTTAGAGAAGAAGGAAGAGACAGAGAGACACAGATTTGTTGTTCCGCTTATTTATGCATTCATTCGTTGATTCCTGTGTATGCCCTGACCAGGGATGAAACCCACAACATTGGTGTATAGGGACGATGCTCTAACCATCATTACTACCCAGCCATTGCTGGTTCTACTTTTCTTAGAAGCAACAAGGACTCAAGAGATGTTACAAAGAAGACTGACAACTTAATTTGAGCATGTTTCCAGGTGTTGGAAAGTTGTTCTCTGTTCCATACACACTTCTAAATTATCACACTGCTTCCTGCCTCTATGGGCGGGTCCTGGTGCCCCTGATTCACTTCCAATGTAGTTATTGCAGTAATAGCAGGAATGATAAAATAATTTGGGCTGGTCACTTCAGGCTGTATACATGCTCTTTAATTTCAACTTTCAATAAAGTATGAATTGCCTTGAACTCAATTATTCAATCTAGCCCATTTTCTATCAAATAAGATATAACTCCTAAATATGATCTGATTTCATGAATAATAATTTTTTTGTTGTTGTATAAATTTTCAGTCACAAAAGGTGGAGGGAATAGTGTAGTAATCCTCTCTGTATCTATCAAGCAGTTTGACAGCTGTCAATTCACAGCAGTCTTGTTTCGTCTATACCAGCGGTCACCAACCTTTCCGACCTCACGGACCACCAGTGGTCCACGAACCACCGGTTGGCAACCGCTGGCCTATACCACACCATTCCTCCTTGCCACTGCACACTGGATTGAAGCAAATTCCAAATGTTATATAATTTCATCTGTAAATACTTCAGTATATATCTTTGTAATTATTTTTAAGTTCTTTTTATTGAATCAGGACCTAAAAGAGACCACACTTTGCATTTGGTTAATAGGTTTTAAGTTTATTTCACTCATAAAGGTTCCTCTTGCTACTTATTAATTGAAGAAACCAGGTTATTTGTTCTGAAGAATTCCCCACTTCCGGAATTTGACAGATTGTACTTTTCCCCTATAATATGTTCTTCTACCCCATGAATTTCCTTTAAAATGTGTGTTACATCTAGGGGCTTGATCAGATTCAGGTTTACTTTTGAAGTGATGCGATGTTTTTGCTATTATAACATATCAAGAGGCACATAATTTTTAGTTGTATCTCTAATTTCCTCCATGATTTTTTAAAATTGCAGTATAATTTATATAACATAAAATTCTCCATTTTAAAGCGTATAATTCAATAGTTTTGACTATATGTACAATGTTATACAATTATAATCACTGATTTCAGAACATTTCCATCATCCCCAAAGGAAACCCCCTACCTGTTAGCAGTCACTCTCCATACCATCCCTACTCCCAGCACCTGGCAATCAGTAATCTACTGTCTGTCTCTATAGATATGGATTTGCCTATTATGGGCATTTTATATAAGTGGAATAACAGAATATGTAACTTTTTGTATCTGACTATTCACTTACGGTAAGCATAATGTTTTTTTTGTTTGTTTGTTTTTAAATATATTTTATTGCTTTTCCACAGAGAGGAAGGGAGAGGGATAGAGAGTTAGAAACATCGATGAGAGAGAAGCATCGATCAGCTGCCTCCTGCACACTCCCCACTGGGGATGTGCCCGCAACCAAGGCACATGACCTTGACCGGAATCAAACCTGGGACCCTTCAGTCCGCAGGCCGACGCTCTATCCAGCGAGCCACACCGGCCAGGGCAGCATAATGTTTTTAAGGTTCATCTATATTATAGCATGCATCATTTCTTTCTTTCTTTTTTTTTTTGCTGAATAATGTTCCACTGTATGGATATACCACATTTTGCTTACCCATTCATCAGTTGATGGACATTTGGATTGTTTTCATTTTTGGTTATTATGAATAATCCCGCTGCTATGAACATTATTGACAGGTTTCTATGTGAAGATATGTTTTCAATTCTCTTAAGTGGTCTCTCTTTTTGTGATGTTAAAGTTGATTGGTGGGTTCAAGTATTATTGGTATTTTAAAGTTCCCCTCTATCTTTCACCCAGTGGTTTTTTTTAAAATATATTTTATTGATTTTTTACAGAGAGGAAGGGAGAGAGACAGAGAGTTAGAAACATAGATGAGAGAGAAACATCGACCAGCTGCCTCCTGCACACCTCCCACTGGGGATGTGCCCGCAACCCAGGTACATGCCCTTGACCGGAATCGAACCTGGGACCCTTCAGTCCGCAGGCCAACGCTCTATCCACCGAGCCAAACCAGTTTCGGCTCACCCAGTGGTTTTAGAAATCCCCAATGATTGCTGATCCTTATCTAAATCCATTATCTCATTAGAGGTTACAAAATGGTGATTTTGTAATTCTACCATTCTATTTGTATTTATTAGCCAGAATTTGTCTATAAAGAATAGACACTAAATCATAGTTGTAAAAAAAAGAAAGGATAAATATGTGACTGCTTTCTTTTGTTTCTCAAATAATGATATTTTGTACTTTCCTGTATGGAACCCTAATAAATTCTGGGTCTCTATATGGTTAAAGTGCTACATGAAGTTGCAAATAAAGAATTATGATCCTGGAGCCCAAAAATAAAAAAGTTATTTCAACCTCTACTTGGGGAATTCATTTAATGCCCCATAGCAATGCTAGTACTTCATAAAATTCTCCTACCTTTCCTTTCTATGGGTCTCT
>NW_006296634.1:2070028-2072533 GCF_000327345.1 Myotis davidii | reverse complement strand
CCTTCTCCCTTCCCCTTCCTGGTTCTTTATTATATAGATCAATTTACCCTCTCAGCCCAGGTCCTTCCTTTCCCAGCCCCTTAGGCTCTCTCTCTCTCTCTTTCTTTCTCTCTCTCTCTCTCTCTCTCCTCTCTCTCTCTCTCTCTCTCTCTCTCTCTCTCTCTCTCTCTCTCTCTCTCTCTCTCTCTCTCTCTCTCTCTCTCTCTCTCTCTCTCTCGCTCTCTCTCTCACTCTCTCCAGTACCCCCTCGCCCTTATTCTGATTCTACATTACGAAAGATCCAGAAGCTAGGCTGGCAAAGACCAAACTCCAAACTGGAAAGTAGGATTGTATTCTGAGCTGGAAACCTTTGGGGGGGTGGGCGGGTAAGAGGAGAGAGAAGAGGGAGGAGCACTCATACTAACAAATCTTCTTTCCATCACTTGTACTTCCGGTAATGAACATGCGCCACATGTGGTGGAATACAAAATAAATAAATAAAAGGCTTTAAAAATAAAAGAGATGGCAGGGAAGGAAATGAGCACTATTCTTTTTCACTTTCCAGTTCCCCTTCCTCTCCAGACAGACTGACTGCTACATCCTTGACTTGTCCCAGGGAAAGTGAAGCGGGACCCGTCCTCTGACCCAGAACTCTGAGTGTGTCCCACCCCCACAGCCCAGCCTCGTGGGTGCGAGCAGTGGCGCCTGCTCCTGTCACAGTGCGGAGGAGCCTGCCTGGCTGGGGAGGCCGCCGCAGGCTGTTTTCTCCCTGGTTGAAATCGCTGGGCCGTCCATCCTCTTCTCCAAGAAGCACCTCCTGGGTCTGAAGGAGATCTCCTGAGGGCTGATTGATATAACATTTTTGTATTTCAAGGCCTGGGGAGGGGAGGGGCGCTCTCTCCAGGTTTCCTCCTGTTGGCGTTTGCATTGGAGACAGCCACCGGGCCCCCAGAAATACTCTGGTGGCAAGTCTGAGTTAACAAGTGAACACTCCCAGCCAGGCTGCCACTTGTGTGGCGAGCACCAGGGGAATGTAGGTGTGGGCAGGTTTTTGTGGTCTCAGCCTACGTGAGTAGGAGCCCCGGAAGGGGTGGAGAAGACTTGGGGGCAGCCTGGCAAAGTGGTGAAGCTCTGTAGTCCCCCACATACAAATTCTAATCCCTCACGCTGCCACTTATCGTACTTAGTGATCACAGGCAAGTTCCCTACTTCTCTGAGCCTCAATTTTCACTTGGAGAAAATGGGCATCATGGTTTCAACTCATAGGTGTGTAGTGAGGTTTAAATGAGATACTGTCTATAGTGTGCCCAGCCCGTTTCCTTATCTCTAAAGCAGACGTAACAGTAGGGTCTGACAGGATTCAATTAGATAATTAATGAAGTGTGATTGACACCTGTAAATATTACCCATTAATACTATTAACACCTCCCCTGTTTTGCTGGAGGTCGCAACCTGATAGTTCCCTGCTCTTGCTGCTTCCTCACCCTGTTCCGTTGCCAGGACATGACTTTTCTCATCTTTTTAGACAGAAGACTCGCAGAAAGAAGAATGATCCCCAGAGCCCAGGCGGGTGTGATGTGGCTCAGTTCGTTAGAGTATTGTCCCTCCACACTGGAAGGTCTCAGGTTTGATTCCCAGTCAGGGCACATGCCGAGGTTTCAGGTTCAATCCCAGGTAGGGGTGTATACGGGAGGCAACCTATTGATGTGTTTCTCTACATTGCTATTTCTCTTTCCCCGCCCCCTAAAAATCAATTATAAAGAAAAAAATGATGCCCAGAAAAGAGCTCATGAGGCAAGGAGGAGATCCTGGGGTCCATCTCCCTCCTGAGACCTGCCTCTCCTCCTTCCGCAGCACTCAAACCCAGGGCTTTCCTACTGGCATCTCTCCTAGGCAGAGCTCTGGCCCAAGGGTTCATTTAGTGACTTGTATAATTTCCAAAGGATCAGTATTAATCTTCCCCACCTACAGGATGAGTGGCAGCTCGAAGCCAAGTGCTTCCCAGCCAGGGAGAGAGATAGAAGTTTCCCTTTTTCCTGTGTCTTTCTCACCCATCCTCCCTTTTGCGGGGGAGCTGAATGTGCTCACTCTGGAGGGACCGAGGGAAGCCTGGACGGGCTCTAATGCAATTTTGCCTCCATGAAGCTGGCAGCTGGGAATACTTTCCCTCGGCTTGCCCTCTGCTGGGGAAACTCCATGACAGAGACGAGGAGCTGGCAGGGGGAGGCCTTCCGAGTGTGAGGACGCCGCTGCTGCTGCTGCAGTGCCAAGCCGGCCCACACAGGACCCCGCAGGACTGCGCTGCCACGGAGACCGAGGCTGATGCCCATTTGGTTACTAGAGCTCCTAGAAGGCGATGCCTTGGGACCTGGGGAGGATTTCTTTGTCAGGGACACGGTAGCAAATACAAAGGAAGACAGGATTTATTAGAAAGCTTGTGGATTGGGAATCCGAAGACCTGGGTTCTCGCCCTCAAGCTGCCACTCCATGGCCATGTGATTTGGGGTCAGGTTGCTTAAGATCTTT
>NW_006296634.1:2069137-2070018 GCF_000327345.1 Myotis davidii | reverse complement strand
TTTCCCTAAATTTTAGTTTCCCCATTGGTAAAATGAATGGTCTACTATCTCCTTCATAGGATGGTGGGAAGAATTAGTTGAAATAATGTATGGTTTGGCTCAGTGGCTAGAGCAACGGCCTGCAGACTCAAAGGTACCAGGTTCAATTCCAGTCAAGGGCATGTACCTTGGTTGTAGGGAGTGTGCAGGAGGCAGCTGATCGATGTTTCTCTCTCATCAATGTTTCTAACACTCTATCTCTCTCCCTTCCTCTCTGTAAAAAATCAATAAAGTATATTTTAAAAAAAGAAATAATGGATGGGAAACTGGAACAAGTGAGATGGTTAATAAATACCCATTTATTCCACAGAGGGGCTATGGAGAAGGGAAATCACTGGATTGCAGAGGCTTTATGGGTTATCAGCTTCTATAGGAGCAAGCACCAGCACTACGCCATTTGTTGGGTGCCTGGTTTTAGTGAAGATGTGTGTTTACCATTCACCATGAGACCCCGAGAGACTCCCTAAATATCCTGGTTTCTCGGGGTGGCTAAGGATCAGCCCACAGGGCAGAAGGAGCCTGTTCCTCAGCGATCCAGTCAGCATCTCCGTTAAGCCCTCTCCTGCCCTCCATGAACCAGACCATCTTTTGTGCCACCAGCACTGTATCCCCGTTCTGGGGGAGGCCAGCATGACACAGCTACTTGTCTCCTCGTGATCTACAGTGGAGGGAAGGAGCTATGTCTCCGCTGGAATTGAAAACATCCTTGAGGGCTGCAACTTATACAAGGAAGGTTACCATGCCAACCACAGCCTCCTTGTCCAACAAGGACGAAAGAAAACAAGGCCGTGGGTGATACATCTATTGTGTGTGTCCACAAATTTGCCTGGAATCTCGGGAGC
>NW_006296634.1:2068350-2069123 GCF_000327345.1 Myotis davidii | reverse complement strand
CAGGACGGAGAGGCAGGAAGATTCGGGTGGGATTTAAGTGGGGCTCCAGGGCGGGCAGAACTGATGAGGGCAGGGCAGGGCCAACACGGGAGGATTGGGAAATGCTTTTCTGAGATTGATACCCATCTCCTGTTGAAATGTGTGGGTGTGGTACTGCAGCAGGCGTGGGAGGGCATGGTGTCCTAGATACCAGGTTCTGACTGTGATGGGAACTTCAACTTCCTCCAGGTTCTTTGTGCCCTGAGCAGACATTCCAGGTCACCTAAGCTCTGAGGTAGGTAGAGAAGAGAAGCAGGGAGGGAGGGCAGGTCATTGGGATGGAGAAAGGGGAGCACCAGGGCCAACACCCGCCTCTGGTGCAGGCACCAGATCTTGGCAATTAGGTCCCAGAGATGCCACAGAAGGGACAGTCTCGACTCCCCGAGGGACAGGTTTCCAGGGAGAATGGTCAATCGAGTCCTCAAGCCTTTCATGTCTCCTTCCCACACCCCCTTGGGAAAGTGCACAGAGAACTGAGGCGCTGACATTCCTTAAGCACCTTCTCCGGGTCCGGCACTTTCACACATTTGATGTGGTTATCACAACAACCCTGCAAATCAGGAACCATTACCCCCATTTTACTGATCAGGAAAGTGAGATTCCGAGAAGGAAGTGCCTTTCTCAGCATCAACCACTGGTAAGGGGAGAAGCGGGGACTGGAGCTCCCTCTGTCTAAACGCCGCAGTCTGCAAGGGAAAACTCTAGATTTGACGGTTGCCCTATTTTCTTCTGTA
>NW_006296634.1:2067008-2068056 GCF_000327345.1 Myotis davidii | reverse complement strand
GATTTAAGTGGGGCTCCAGGGCGGGCAGAACTGATGAGGGCAGGGCAGGGCCAACACGGGAGGATTGGGAAATGCTTTTCTGAGATTGATACCCATCTCCTGTTGAAACGTGTGGGTGTGGTACTGCAGCAGGCGTGGGAGGGCATGGTGTCCTAGATACCAGGTTCTGACTGTGATGGGAACTTCAACTTCCTCCAGGTTCTTTGTGCCCTGAGCAGACATTCCAGGTCACCTAAGCTCTGAGGTAGGTAGAGAAGAGAAGCAGGGAGGGAGGGCAGGTCATTGGGATGGAGAAAGGGGAGCACCAGGGCCAACACCCGCCTCTGGTGCCAGATCTTGGCAATTAGGTCCCAGAGATGCCACAGAAGGGACAGTCTCGACTCCCCGAGGGACAGGTTTCCAGGGAGAATGGTCAATCGAGTCCTCAAGCCTTTCATGTCTCCTTCCCACACCCCCTTGGGAAAGTGCACAGAGAACTGAGGCGCTGACATTCCTTAAGCACCTTCTCCGGGTCCGGCACTTTCACACATTTGATGTGGTTATCACAACAACCCTGCAAATCAGGAACCATTACCCCCATTTTACTGATCAGGAAAGTGAGATTCCGAGAAGGAAGTGCCTTTCTCAGCATCAACCACTGGTAAGGGGAGAAGCGGGGACTGGAGCTCCCTCTGTCTAAACGCCGCAGTCTGCAAGGGAAAACTCTAGATTTGACGGTTGCCCTATTTTCTTCTGGAAATCTCCCTTCTGAATCCGTCAGCTCCCCCGGAAGGCCTGCGTTCACGCTCCCGGCCCTGCATTCCGCTGGGAAGGGGCTAGAAGGGCACACACAGCAGGTGACAGGGAACACGCCCCCTCCCCCGCTTGTGATGGCGAGGACGGCGGAGAGGTCCCTGCGGGCCCCGCCCGCTGCAGGAGAAGCCTAAAGGGCATCCTCTCATTTCATCCCCATCAGCCTCGGATGAGGAATCCGAGGCTCAGAGACCACAGCGCTTCACCCGGGGCCACGGAGCAGGTGCGCGCGGAGCTGGGAATCCCGCTCGTCTCG
>NW_006296634.1:2047305-2066654 GCF_000327345.1 Myotis davidii | reverse complement strand
CACCCCCCGGCCGCCCACGTTCTTCCCTCCTCTCTCCCCAGCCCGGGACGCAGCACACGTTCCTGGAGATCCTTCCGCAGCTCCAGCCCGGGGCCCCCGCCCCGCGCCTTGCTGCTCCTGCCCTTGCGTTTGGTCAGTGGGTCTTCGGTGTTTCTCCCTCTGCCCTCCTTCCGTTACCGAAGCCGTCCCTCGGTCTGGAATGCCCTTCCCATATTCTGGGAGGCCAGCTTCATCCTCTACTTGGTTCAGACGCCCGGCCGCCTGGAAATCCTCCCACCCCCGCTCCACAGGCCTGTTATGCACTTACACAGCATCATATATACATCGTTTATTTATTGAGACTGCGACCTGATCTTACTCTCTGGGTTCCTGGTGGCTCGCTCAGTGAGAGCTGTTACTGTATCTGAGCGAGGGGAAAAGGGAAAGGACCCTGTGTTCAGGCCAGCCACAGGGCCTTCAGCCTGCACAGGGGCCCCTAGTATCTTCTGCGAGGCTCCCTGTGGTCTGGCGGGTCTTGAGCCTCTGCGTGAATAGTTGGACTCTGTCGGGGAAAGTTGGGAGGGGTAGGGTGTGGGGAGCCGGAGCTGGCAGTGGGGCTGAGGTCTGGATGCAGTGCAACCCAGGTGCCCCCACCACCCAGAATAGCCTCCCGTACTTCAACCTGACAACTCTGGTTTATCCACTGCATGAACCAGCAAGCCTCTGCAGGCCCTCCCTAGAGCGCTTCCAGAGACTTCAGCCTGGCCCAGCCACACGTGACGACCCTGATCTATCTGCCAGGAGATGAGCAAAGGTCAGAGAGAGGGACCAGACCTAAGCAGAGTTCCTGAACCCCCAGCCCCCAGCTCTTCCTGAAGTGCAACATGTCACCAGAATACAGCCGTTCTGTTGGACTATCTTGTGAGCCCTTGATTGTTGTGCCTTGGGTGAGGCAGGGAAAGAAAAGCTCAGAGTTTGGGACAGAGTCAGGGAATATGCCAGGGAGGAGTTTCTAGTGCCAAGCAGCTGTTGGGCTTGATCCAGAATAAAATCACTCACAGGCTCCCAGTATTTGGCTGGGCTTGTACACACACACACACACACACACACACACACAGTGGGGTATGGCCAAAAGACGAGGAACTTGTTGGTCTCTTGGGCCCCAGGTCAGCTGAGGGCCTGTGAGTTGGCTGCATGGAGAGGAGATGATCTGTAAAGTCCAGAACTGAAGGATTAGGGGTTAGATTTTGAAAAAAAGGCTGGGTCTCCAGGCCTGGGCTGCATACCCAGGGCTAAGGATGCCTCTGGCCTGGCCTTGTTTTCCCACCTAAGGCTGCAGGCCCCCAGCAGCCTCCTCTTCCCAGCTACCATCTAGCATTGTGGGTAATGTAGTACATAACCAGCTTCTCTCTGGAACTAGTTCCCACCCTCCAGCCCTCCCTCTCTTTCCCCCCGCTGCCAGCTACCACCCCCTCTGCTCCACGCTGAGGGCAGCACAGGGTGAGAAGGCGGTGCCTGCGTGTTGCAGGGCTGGGAGATCCCCAGCTGGAAACCAACACGCTATTTATAGCTGAGCCTAGCAGAGGGGGAAGTCCTGAGAGGAGCTGGGTAGCTCCAGCTACAGAATCTGCAGATCTCTGCTGGGTAGGCCTTGTGTTCTCTTCTGGGTGAGAGGGCTTGGAGCGTTAGAAACACGTAGGAAGCCGTAGGGGTCCTGGGAGGCTCCCTGCCTTGAGAGAGACAGATACTGCCTCTCCTCCGTGGGAATGTTTGGAAGCTGAGACTTTTTGCAAAAAATGCCAATATGACAGTTGTCTGGTATGTCTATGTATTTTTCTTCTCATTGTTTTCCTATGCATGCCTTCTCATTAAAATTATATTCCCTTTAAGGACAGGAACTAACCCTCCTTTTGCTCTTGGCACCAACCCCATCTTCATGCTGTTAACAAGTGATCTTGCCAAAAGGAAAACCTATTCCTCCCTGCCAAGACTGGGTTGGGTGTGACTTTTGTCCTCCAAATCCTCTGCCCAGTGCCCTGTGTCTTTCCCAACAAAGCACAGAATCTTTACTTGACGGGGCTCACCACTTGTTGACATGGTGTCTGCCTGGTTGCCGGCTATATCCCCATTGTCTGGCATGATAAACAATTGTTGAGTGAGTGAATATGAGCCTATGATAGCTGATACTGTTTGTAGAGTATTTGATACATGCCTCATCACCACACTCCCCCTTAGTTCGCCGAGCTTCATCCCCACTGCTTTCCACTTACCTCAACTGTACTCCCCCCAGCCCCACAGGTTGTTCTTGTACCGCTGATGCTCTTCCTTCTCTTTGCCCATTCAAGCGCCAGTGTCTTTAGAAAAGCTCTCTGTGCGTTCACTGGCCAGGTCAGATTCCTGTGTGGCAGACTCTCACTGTGGCCTTCCTTCAGTGTTAACTGCAGCAGGGATTTCACATTCATCGGAACGATCCACTAGCCTGGAAGCCCACTGGGACACAAATGTGTCTCTGCGCCCTGTGACTGTATCCGAGGATCGAGCACAGTGCTTAGCTGTAGTAGGCACTTTTATGTAACAAATGAAGTAAAAACTTAGTTTATTTAACAAAGAACCCTATTTTATTTTATTTTGTTTTATTTTTAAATATATTTTTATTGATTTTTTACAGAGAGGAAGGGAGAGAAATAGAGAGTTAGAAACATCGATGAGAGAGAGACATCGATCAGCTGCCTCCTGCACATCTCCCATTGGGGATGTGCCCGCAACCCAGGTACATGCCCTTGACCGGAATCGAACCTGGGACCTTTCAGTCCGCAGGCCGACGCTCTATCCACTGAGCCAAACCGGTTTTGGCAAGAACCCTATTTTAAATGTAAAGAAACTGAAAGAAATAACATCTCAAGATTACACACCTAATAAGTTGGTAGAGTGAGACCTGGGCATCTGGTCTCCGTGTCTGTGTTGTTAACTCCCTGCACTTTTTTTTTGTTGTTGTTGTTGTTTTTTAAAAAAAATTTATTTTTTAAAATTTTATTATGTTTTGTTAAGTGCTTTTTAAAAGTAAAGAAGAGAATAAGAAAGGTATCTGAGAGAAAGGGACCCCCGCCCTCCACTCATGGAGATGCAGAATTGGAGAGTAAGAAGATATATGAATGGCTAATAAGCACATGAAAAGGTGCTCTACATGATTAGTCATCAAGAAAATGCAAATCAGCCAAAACCGGTTTGGCTCAGTGGATGGAGCGTTGGCCTGCGGACTAAAGGGTCCCAGGTTCAATTCCGGTCAGGGGCATGTACCTGGGTTGCGGGCACATCCCCAGTGGGAGATGTGCGGGAGGCAGCTGATCGATGTCTCTCTCTCATCGATGTTTCTGACTCTCTATCTCTCTCCCTTCCTCTCTGTAAAAAATCAATAAAATATATAAAAAAGAAAAAAGAAAATGCAAATCAAAACCAGAATGACATCACCAGTGAACAATCCAAAAAAGAAATTGAGAAAGTAATTTCATTTACTATAGCATCCAAAAAAATAAAATCTCTAGGAATAAATTTAACCAAGGAACTAAGAGACATACGAAGAATACTATAAAACACATCTGAAATTAAATACAAAATAAAGGGAAAGACATTCAAGTTTATAATTGGAAGACAAGATTAGGATAGCAATACCACACAAAGCATTCTGTAGAGTCAATGCAATCCTTATCTATCTGCCGTTCTGCAATCCTAATGGCTGTTCTGCAGAAATGGAAAAGTAAAAGTTGCAGAAATGGAAAAGTTGATCCTCAAATTCATGTGGAATTGCAAGGAGCTCTCCTAGTACCTCAATGTGTTCACTAACCAACCCGGAAATTCTCTGAACCCCATTATTTATGGGTTTTAGGGAAGTGCCATTACTTAGGCATCATTGGTTAAATAATTGGCCCTTGGTGATTAACAATCTCCAGCCCCTCCCTCCTTCTGGATGGGGCTGGAAGTTCCAGCCCTGTAAACCAAGCATGTCAAACTCAAAGGCTAACATGGGCCAAATACATAAGGTTTACATTTATGTGGGCCGCAAAGAAAAACAACTTTAATTTTCATAGAAACGTAGGTTTATTTCAATAGAGACATATTGATTACAAAGGGCTGAAATGAGTAATCGTTAGCATAAAATAATAGAACATTTTAATAAAAATTAATATTTTTTCTTGAACATTAACTTACCAGACACTGAATAACTGCACAAATTAATAAGCGTAATCAAATAAGCCTATTTTTCTTGTTCTCTGAAAGCAAAATATTTCCTGTTGCGCACATCAAACAAGTCGGTCCAAGACTAATGAAGTGGCAATTGGCTGCTAAAATATTCACTGCTAGTATTAGTGGAGAGAAATAGTGCACTTGCACGTAAGGGGCATAAGAGAAATGAATGCAACATGATTATAATAATCAGTCATTAATGAATGTTGTAGTTTGTTATTAATAACCAGAGGCCCAGTGCACAAAATGCGTGCACAGGTAGGGGCCCTAGGCCTGGCCAGTGATCAGGGCTGATTGGGTCCTTCCAGCTGCCAGCCAGGGCCTCCCTTCCCCAGCTGCTGGCTGCAGGCGAGGGCCTCCCTTTGTTCTGTGCCGCCCCCTGTGGTCAGTGCATGTCACAGCAAGCAATTGAGCTCCCAGTCTCCCTGCCGAACTCCCATGGGGACAATTTGCATATTAGACATTATAGATAGATAGATAGATAGATATAGATATATAGATTATGTATAACAGGATATTATAAAAATTATGACAAAACAAATTTTTTAAATATATTTTCCCTTTATTGATTAAGATATTACATATGTGTCCTTATCCCCCCCAATGTCCTCTGATCCCCCCAATTCTGCCCTCACCCTCGCCCCCTGTTGTCCACATCCATCACTTATGCTTATATGCATGCATACAAGTCCTTTGGTTGATCTCTCCCCCTCACTCCCACCCTGAAATTTTTATTAAAACATTTCTTATACACTGTTATATTGGCTGGGTCGCAAAAATATTTGTTGTGGGCCGTGAGTTTGACATGCTTGCTGTAAATCATACCTTCTGGTAACCAGCCCCCATCCTGAAGCTTTCTAGGGCCTCCAGCCACCAGTCATCTCACTAGCATACAAAAGACACTTATCACCCAGGAGATTCCAAGGGTTTTAGGGACTGTGTGTCAGAAACTGGGTACAAAGATCAAATATGTACAGTTGACCCAACAATACATGGGCTTAAACTGTTATACGGTTTAGACCAGCCATGGGCAAACTACGGCCCACGGCCAGATCCGGTGTTTGAAATGAATAAAACTAAAAAAAAAAAAAAAAAGACCGTACCCTTTTATGTAATGATGTTTACTTTGAATTTATATTAGTTCACACAAACACTCCATCCATGCTTTTGTTCTGGCCCGCCGGTCCAGTTTAAGAACCCATTGTGTTGCCCTGGCTGGTTTGGCTCAGTGGATAGAGTGTCGGCCTGCGGACTGGAGGGTCCCGGGTTTGATTCCGGTCAGGGGCATGTGCCTTGGTTGCGGGCACGTCTCCAGTGGGGGGTGTGCAGGAGGCAGCTGATGGATGTTTCTCTCTCATGGATATTTCTAGCTCTCTATCCCTCTCCCTTCCTCTCTGTAAAAAATCAATAAAATATATATTAAAAAAAAAAGAACCCATTGTGGCCCTCGAGTCAAAAAGTTTGCCCACCCCTGGTTTAGACTGAAGTTGTTCAAGGGTTAACTGTATTTCTTTGAATATATATATATATATATATATCGATTTCAGGAATATCAATGATGAGAAAGAATCATTGATTGACTGCCTCCTGCATGCCCCACCTATATGGGAATGGAACTGGAAACCCAGGCATGCGCCGTGACTGGGAATTGAACCACAACTTCCTGATTCATAGGTTGACCCTCAAGCACTGAGCCATGCCAGCCGGGCTGTATTTCTTATTGTATCGCACTGCTCAACAATAAAAAGGAACATAGAGGTGATGTGTTATAGAATTGTACACTTGAAACCTATATAATTTTATTAACCAATGTCACCCCAAATGACTTTAAATTAAAAAAAAAGCAATAAAAAAGAACAAATATGGAACAATATGGATGTATCTCAAAAATTTACCTAAATGAAAGGAGCAAAGTTAAGGAAGCTTGGTGAATAAAAGACTACATATTGTATTGTTCCAGTAATACGAAGTTTCTGGGAGAGGCAAAACTTATGGAAACAGAAAGCAGATCAGTGGTTGTGTAGGGCTGGGTGTGGGAGCAGGGGTTGACTTTAAAGGGATACAAAAGACCTTTTGGGGTAATAGACACTGGATTATTTGATGTTTGCACAATGTACAATTTTATTTCAAAAAACAAACTTACAGGGAGTGCATTTTATAGGTTATAAATTATACCTCAATAAAGCTGTTAATAATCAACAAAAATGATAGCAGGGTGAAAAAAATCAACGTTCTGAAATCTGAGTGGCTTCCTGGTCTTTAGGGCAAGTCAGGACCAACTCATTTGCCTCTCCAAGCCGACCTCTCATCTGTCCAGGCTGGTCCCTGCTCATGAGGCAAGGCACCCCAAGATGAAGGGGGAGCCACCTTGTCCTCTCCTTGTCCTTTAATACTCCTCATTCTTCCCAGCCAAACTCCCTGAATAAGAAACAGACATTTACTGTTTTAAGCCTCTGTGATTTGAGGCTTGCTAGCACATCATGACCCAGCCTTCTCTGACTGGTATACCTTTTCTGGTTAATTGGACCCACTTAGCTAAGCAATCAAACACCACTGACACGTTCCTTTCCTTTCCTTTCTATATCCAGATGGTCAATAGCCTGATAGTTCTCCCCTTAAATATCCCTTAAATCATTTTTTCCCTTTCCATCCTAACTGCCACCATTCCTCTTGTAATTATATTTTTATAAATTTTCTAAATGGGTTTCCTGTGTCACCCAGCTCTACCTCTACACGGTATTCTTTGATATCTGCTGGAGTGTTTCAAAATAAAAGTATTTTTTTTCCTTAAAAAATAATACTCATCTTTTATTGTTATTCCTTGATATCTCTCTTGCTGGACCATTGACCAGTAGGGATAATGTCTGTGTTGGTCACCACTGTATCCCAGCATCTTGCACGGGGCCCAGTGTACAGGAAATGTCTGGACATGCTTGCTGAATTAAAAAATGAGAACAGGGTTAACCCAAGTCCTTTGTCAGGAATAGAGGTGGCAGTGGGCTGTGTCTATGGGAACTGAAAGCTAGAGGAGACTGGGTTCCTGAGGGCATTTGCTCAGCTCCCCAGGGAGGGGAAGAACCCCTTCTAGACAGTCTCTCTTTAGAATCAGTTTGACAGGTAGGGGAGCTGACAGGAATGCATCTTTAGAGGAGCTTCAACTCCTGTTCTCTGGGGACATCCTGCCCTGGTACAGTGTCCCCTGCTGCAGGCCCTCCAGTGGGGCTGTGTCAGGAGGTTGGTCCATCTCACCCCACTGGGGAGCCTGTGCTGGGAATGTACTCGGGTCTGGACAGCCATGTAACATGGGACAGGTGCTTGCATCAAGCCCCGATTTCTCATTTTCAAGCCCAGTTCCCACCTCTCTTTCCCCATGTAGCAGAATATCCCTGAATCCTTGCCTTTACCTCAGAAGATCCTGGATGTATCTGCTTAGAGAACCTCTGTGAAATCTCCACTCTCCTATCCTGGTCTCCAGGTTTCCCTGGAAATGGGTTTGCCCTTTAGGTTTCCTTTGGGTAGGGGTGGAGAACAGAGGGGCTGAGCCCAGGCAGGGCCCTCAGCAGAGTGGAAAAGTCAGAAGTCTGACAGAGAAACCTAGATGGGACTAATTTGGAACCCTGGGGGCTGGACAAGCAAGTTAATCTACACACTCAAGCCAACCCTGACTCACAGGAAAATAACTTTGAAACAGCTTTCATAACCCCACCTGGATGTTGGCCACCTTTCCCCTCCCAACTTTGTCTTTGGCCTCAGGCTGCTCACTTACTCTCTCTGATCCTCCCTTTTCTCATCCCTAACAAGGAGGAGAAAAAGGCTTAGATGAAGAATAAGGAGATCATCCATGTGTTAAGAGCACTGAATTTGGAGTTGTAACTTCAGGTGCTCATGTTGGCTTTAATTTGCTGCTAGAGCTCAAGAGGTCATTCATTACGTTACTCTCTGAGCTCCAACCTTCTCTTTCTCTCTTTTTAAATATATTTTATTGATTTTTTTTACAGAGAGGGAGAGGGATAGAGTTAGAAACATTGATGAGAGAGAAACATCCATCAGCTGCCTCCTGCACACCCCGCACTAGGGATGTGCCCGCAACCAAGGTACATGCCCTTGACCGGAATCGAACCTGGGACCCTTGAGTCCGCAGGCCGACGCTCCATCCACTGAGCCAAACCAGCCAGGGCGTACCTTCTATCTCTTGAATGAGGGAATTGGGATGTAAGGTGCCCTTCAGGTGCTAAAATGATGATTTAAAAAATCAATAAAATATATTGAAAAAAAAAATCTGTAATAAAAAAAAGAAATGAAAGTATGGAGCAACAGAGCTCAGGTGCTAAAATGATGATTCCTTAAGAAATGAAAAGTATGGAGCAACAGAGCTACATAAGGATGTGGCTGGAGATAAAGGACTAGTCTAATGACACACTTGTCTTTTTAGAGAATGGGCTCTAGGCTCCCAGGTACAGCTCTGCCTTGTTCCCATCATCCCCAAGGTTCCCCACCCACTCCAAGTCCTTGCTCTTGATTCTGCTTCATCTCAACCAGACCAGGCCAGACCCAAAGCCGATTTCATCTCTGAGACATGTGACAGTAGCTCCTCTCCTGACCCTGCCTCTGCTCCTCTTTCTTCCAGCTTGGGCCCAAATCCCAGGCTCAGACCACACCCATCCCCTCTTACTGGCTGATTCAGAGTAGGGATTTCTCCTGAACTGGAAAAAGCTTTAGCAGAACTATTCTAAATGCTGACCTCCGAATCAAACCCAAATTCTGAGTAAAAACTGAACTTGAATAAGCAAACTAAAGTTGTGTTTTAAATACCTTGTGAAGCAGTTAGAACCTAAACACTCATTATCACATTCATTCTATAATGGATGGTTCATGATAACTCAAAATTATTAGACAATTAAATGATGCTCTTACCTTTTTCTTCTGCATTTCTAAAAATTCAAAAATTTCCTTAATGAATGTCTTATTTAACCCCTTTGATACTTCAATGTATATTTCCTAAGGAAAAGGGTATTCTCTTACTAACCACAGTATAGTTATTGAATAGATTTAACATTAATACTTTTATCTACAGTTCACGTTTCAGTTTCTTTAATTGTCCTATTAGAGACATATTTAAACCAGGGAAAAACACCTTAGTTTTTGAGAGATTTCACTACACATGTATTTTTCTTTGAAGATGTTGGGTAAATTATAGGGGTCTTCTACAGAGTCCCAGGGAGCTCCTTTTATCCATCTTCAACTATGGCTGTGGATAAGCTGAGCTGACCATCAAAGCGTGTGTGTTGGGCAAGGTCAGAAC
Source organism: Myotis davidii (assembly GCF_000327345.1). Classification (NCBI taxonomy): domain Eukaryota; kingdom Metazoa; phylum Chordata; class Mammalia; order Chiroptera; family Vespertilionidae; genus Myotis; species Myotis davidii. The sequence continues at coordinate 2,057,131 of NW_006296634.1, read as the reverse complement.
TGTTGGATGGGTGCCTCCCAAATGCAATCTGAGCCATCGGTTGTCTCTGAAAACACAAGGGTTGGTGAGGTGAGTCCACCACCTCTCATCTTCCCGGCAGTACCAGCAAGTATTGTATTCTTCTTGAGCAAGGAATGACATGCATTTGTATTGGCCTCGGAACTAAACAGACTTGTCTTTGAGCCCCAGATTTTGCCACTTAGTAGCTTATGTATCTACCTCATTGTTTTTCCAAGAATTAAATGAGACAATGCACATGACACAGCACACTGTCTGGCACATGGTAATGATTTAACAAATATTAGTGATTGTAGTTATTTTATAGATGGCTAGCTTGAAACTCAGAATGACTTCAAGGACTTCCTGGACACTTCTCTCTGTTCACTTTTTAAAAAATATATTTTATTGATTTTTTACAGAGAGGAAGGGAGAGGAATAGAGAGTTGGAAACATCAATGAGAGAGAAACATCCATCAGCTGCCTCCTGCACACCTCCCACTGGGGATGTACCCGCAACCAAGGTACATGCCCTTGACCAGAATCAAACCTGGGACCGTTCAGTCTGCAGGCCGACGCTCTATCCACTGAGCCAAACCAGTTAGGGCTGTTCACTTCTGTTGGTAGTTTGGCCCCTCCATTGCTCTAAATTTTAAGGGTAAACAAGCTGTACCAGGCATATCTTAATGCTTGTCACAACTCCCCTCCAGAACCAACCAATGTCTTCCACAGCCAGTATCTTTAACTCTAGCACCACCTTGTGGTTTGTCAGCACAAACTCACCCTGGCCCCTTCTGGAGGACCAAGGTTGTTGGCTGCTCCCATCTTTGAGCCCTTGCTAAGTGCACAGCATTGTATTATGCATTTCACATGCCTTATTACATTTAATCCTTACCATAATCTAATTGTTACAGTTAGGAAAATTGCTTCTCAGAGAGTAATTTGCCAAATCTCACTGGCAGAGCTAGATATCAGGTATCTTGCTCACTGTAATACTATCTTGATAGCTTTACATCTGAAAAGGCTCTTTAAATTCACAAGCTTCCTTACAGTAAGAAAACAGGGACAGAAAGGGACTTACCTGAAACCACAAGCACAGCTAATGGCAGAGACAGAACCAGAGCTGTTTGTCCAAAGAGCCGACTCGGCCCTGGACTCTTAATTGAGCCTCAGTCTGAGCCTGCCAAGCAATTTCAGACTATCCCCATAACGGAGTTCCCAGACAGGGTTTAGAGGTGACTATTAGAGAACCCTGGAGGCAAACTGATTTCACATTATCTCTATTTCCTGTTGTTCACCCATGTCCTCATCAACTCTGGCACCCAATGCTTCCATACGCTCTGGCTGGTCAATCCGTCCCTGGAGGAACAACAATCCCTTCAGGGTGGGACTCGGCAGGTGGGAGTCCCAACAGGCGCTCACTCAAAAACTGGCAACAAAGAAGAAGCTGGCACAAGGTTTAAAATTCCACCTTGGCGCTTAGCCCTGAATCCAGTGCCTGTCTGGGAGCACCATGGCATGAGAACTGGAGCCAGGGAACAAAAGATGGCAAGTGCTGCAGGCCCAGACAGGCGAGCACAACAGCCCACATATCCGGCACTGTGCTGCCTTCCAACTTCTGACTTCAAACAGCACCTAAAGATGCAGGAGGAAAGGCATGTGTAGGCACATCTGCCCTTCCCAGAGGGTGACTGGGTTTCATCAAAGTTATTGCCTAGATCAGATTAGAAAAAGGGCCAAAGTATGCTGAAAAAGCAAACACAAAGTGACAGAAAAAGTGCTATTATGGGTCAATTTCATGAAAACATTGTTTTCTGGAGAAAGCAAATCATGCATCACTCTGGCTCTAGGTTTCCTAAAGTACCACAGAGGAGCTCCAGCACCTAACTTTGGGGAAAACTAAACAAACCCTTTCTTGCTGCTGACCTGGGCCAGCCTCATAAAATTTTTTACTTTACAACAGTGTTACCTATGCAAGATCGAGTGGAAGGTTAGTTTCTGTTCTTCCATCTGGACCATTCTATTGACTCAAAGGAAACCAGATATATAAAGAAAATCAATTTTGAAATTAGGCCTGGGATAAAATGACTTTGCTACTGAAGAGCTATTACTTAACCTCTTTTGACCTATAAAATGGGGTACACTCTAGTTCCATGGAATGTTGAGTTACATGGGACAACAGTTAAAATGCCTTAAGAAGGGGGACAGGTTTTCCTTTGGTATGCATGTGTAATCGAAGATACAAATCAGTTTGGCCCCAGCAACTTGAACCTCCTTCCTCTGGTAACTGAGATCATGACCTCAGACATCCTTTGCATAGATCTTCCCATAGGCAAATGCAGTAAAGACAACTAAAATCTTTGGCTGAAAGTTATCAGCCATGATTAAATTGACACATACCTTGGAGAGCTCACTCAATCTCCACATTCAGATCTTTCTAGGAGCAATCCTAAAGAATCTCAAGCACACAAAATATATTCTTAAATATGGTTTAATACTCTTCTCCATTTCTGTACATCACGACACCAAGGTTTTGCTGCTTAGGATCTCTTTGTAGAGACTATAGAGAATGCAAAGGCTACGGTTTTTACCCCCTCATATTGATGTGTTTGTATGTTAAGTGTAATACATATCAGTATATATTGATACACACATCAATATATAATGCAATATATATCACCGAAGAGAACACATTGATTAAAGAAATACAAAAATTTGGCATCATTTCCAAACTTAAATAGTAAAAATTAAAACTACAAAAGGAGCTGCATACCCTAAATGTATCATGTGAAACAATAAGCATAGTCAACAATGTAAATTTACATCCAATTTCTCTGGTCTTGTCATATCACATCAGACCCATTTACAATGGCAAAACCCTAAGGTACTGCTGCGAAGAGGGCATGTCTGCTCACTCTTGGGTGTTCTGCAAACAAACAGCAGAGCCCAAAGCAAAAGCCTGTTCCGGTGAAGCCTCCCGCATTGGTGAACACCAAAGAACTGACTCTTCTCTTTGGGGGTTGAGACATGAGGTTACACATCGACAGACAGTCATTTGGACCTCAGAGTACAGTGTGAGAACCAGGAACTTTACATTTAAGACATACTCCCTTCACTCCAGTGAAACAGGATTATTGGAACGATAGGCAGGTCTGCAACCTAGGAACAAGGAGCTGGTTCAGACCCATAAAGCTACGAGTGACTGAGTCAAGTTAATGAAGAACAGCAGTCAGGCACTAAAGTGTTGAAAGTACCCAATTTGAAAACCAAATGCACCCCACTACCCTATCAGTGTGAGGTGATACCAATTGACTTTTAAAACCTTTGGCCCTTCAAAGTCCATTTGGTATACTTTTTCCATTGCTACCACTGGGCACATCCTATACACTTTGTTCACTGTCACCACCTCGGGCACATGATGACCTTGCATGTCAGCTGGGTTAAGTCCCAACTCACAGCCCAGCTGTGAAGCATGAGCTTCAGATTTTCAAGCCCATTTGTGGACCCAACATGGTTATGTCCTGGTGCCAGAAGCTGTGTCCCATCCCTTCCCGCCCTTCCCACCCCCCTCTCATGTTTTCTCCTATGAGAGGTACTTGCAAGTCCCATATTCGAAACAGATGCTCCCACCCCACCAGGAGGTCAGGGGTTAAAATTACATGCAGTCACACATGTCTTATCTGTTGTTCCTATGAAGAACGTTGCAGTTCATCTTTAAAAAATCAAAATATTCACATAATCTCATGCCATCCAACGCAAGGAAAACACGACCACCTCCCCTTTACCAAGGACAGACCCAAACAAAATGAAATAATCTTTAAATTTCTTTGCTTCCACTTAAATTGCATGTTTTATTTATCCCACTCCCAGCAATAGCACAGAAGCCCCAACATGTGCATCCCAAACTGGTTTTAGGCTAAGATTATGGGAGCCCTTGTCAAAGCAACGGATGCTAAGGGCTCCCAAAACCCCGGCACAAATTTGCCTGCAAAACACATGGAAGGAAACAGTGCACTGGCCCGATGCTTCATGTGTCAGCTTGACTTGACAATGCAATTGGCATCCTCGAAACTACCAGTCTGGAGGGGGGACGGGTGGTGTGAGGGAGTGAAATTGCCTATTAGCTCACCCTTTCAACATTAAACAAGAGACCGAGAGAGAAATGATTCCAACATTTCACCACATACATTCCTTCTTATGCAGTCTAAGCGGAGAGTGCCATGTAAATGGGTCACTGCGAAATGCAGCAATTTAATTTTTTCCAATCAAAATGAGAAACAAATCAGTATGATCTCATGTCTATTAACTTTTGAAGGTTTCCAGCAGTTAAAGTATTTTTGCTTCTATGTATGAAGGTTAAAAAAAAATCATTTTTTTTTCATAAAATACAAGAGCAACCAATTTCACCATCAAGTAAAAGTAAAAACGGGGATTCTCTTTAAAATTAGTCCAAAGTGGCATTTAGGAACTTAGTTGTAGGCTGCTGCTGCGCTGACACCATGACGAACCAAAGTGTAGGGTTGGATCTGGTTTTGTTTCCGTTTTCTTTTCAGTATCCAATGCTCATGGATTAAGTTCTGGAAATGTTCCAATTGTAAGGCAGGGATCTGTTTGGATTCCACCACGGGTATGCTCCTTGGGTTGGATGCTGGAGGGTGAGGCACATTTTGCCGGACCCATGTCGACTACCTAGTAGTCATCAAGGTCAAAAAATTCGTCGTCTCCTCCTTGGTATTCCATTCCCTGGAAATCTACTCGGTACCGCAAGATACCTGGGGACACAAACCAAAGAGTAATCACCAGTCTTCAACAGAACGAGGAAGGCCCAATTCCCTTGCAGAATTAAAGAAAGCTACTAGTAACAGGTAATGATTAAAAAGATGCTTCCAACCACGGAACAGGCATCCACGCGCTGCCTCTCCCTCCGCCCTCAGTGGATGATGAGATGAGCACACCTCACCTGAAGTAACTATTTTGGAAAGGCCTTGGGTCTGGCTTTAAGTTTAGGTTTCTAATTGGCCACTCACCTCCAATTCCACCAAATCCTTTCACAAATTGGGATCCTTCTTGTGACTTATCTGTGACAATTTCCAATGTAGCTCCAAATTTTTCCTAGTTATTAGCAAACCATTCCAGCAAGGGCATGCTCTCAATTAGTTCATGTTCTTGTCCTGTCTTCAGGGGCGACCATGAGATACAGAAACAATGGGATTAGAATATAGCAAGACTTAGCAACTCTTGTTCCCTTGCCCCCCCATCATTCTTCCTCTCATTATGTATATGTTTGTAAAACTCTCTTAAGTGAATTCTGATTTCTGGTGACATAATTGTAACACAGAAATTCTGATTATTTCAAATAATGTTCTTCCCCAGGCTCTAGTCTAGCATCAACAATGAAATGTCAAAACACACTTAGCACCTCTTCAACTTATGGATCCTACTGTTGTCTCTAGAAGTCAGGCTGTTGTAAAGGGTCTCTAGGCATTCAAATGGCCCAGAAGAGACACACAGAATTTTTTTTGGGAGCAGCCTGATCAAAATAAAGTCTTACATCTCAGAAATGGAGGAACCTACCACCTGCTGTGCTGGGCAGGTGGCACCTTAAGCTCTACTGATGCTTTTACACCAAACCTGCAGAAGCCATTTCAGCAAAACAGCTAATACAGTAAGTGAAAAAGCAGCACAGATTTCATGAGGCAGAAGAGGCACTATTAAATTAACTCTACCTCTGCCTGGCCAGTGTGGCTGTGTTTGAGTGTCCACCTATGAATCAGGTCATGGGTTCGATTTCCGGTTAGGGGACATGCCTGGGTTGTGGGCCCATCATTGATGTTTCTATCTCTCTCTCCCTTCCTTTCTGAAATAAATATATATTTTTTTATAAAAAGATATCGCCCGACTGGCGTAGCTCAGTGGGTGAGCGCCAACCTATGAACTAGGAGGTCACGGTTCGATTCCTGGTCAGAGCATGTGCCTGGGCTACAAGCTTGATCCCCAGTGTGGAGCATGCAGGAGGCAGCTGATTGATGATTCTCTCTCATCATTGATGTGTCTATCTCTCTCTTCCTATCTAGAACCAATAAAAATATATTTAAAAAAAAAGATATCTTCGAACCAAGAAGGCGGCATAGGTAAACGCCTATACTTGCTGCCTCCCACAACCACATCAAAACTACAACTAAAAGACAAAACGGGTATCATCCAGAACCATGGGAAGGCTGGCTGAGTGGAAGTTTGACAACTAGAGGTAAAGAGAAAAGCGCATCTAGACTGGTAGGAGGTGCAGAGGTGTGGAAGAGTGGAGGTACAGAGGCGTGCGAAATGGGCTGGCAACTGGATACACTGTGGTCTTTTTCAATCGGGAGGGAGATACAAATTCCTGACTACTCTAAAATCCAGTTCCGGGCGAGATTCTGCGGAACCAGACTCATACGGGGAGAAACTGGACTGTCTGGCATTGGGCTGGAACACGAGGGAGGCTTTCTCTCAGAGGTGCTTGCAGCGTTCATTGTTCCTGCATGGGGCTGGGACACAGAGACCCAGGGACCTATCGGGGCAGGGCTGACGGGCAACCATTGCTGTTTGTACTGCCCTGTGATTCCCTGAGACCACGCCCCACCCAAGCTGTGTGCAGAGGCTTTTGCATATAAATGGCCTGGCCTTCTGCAACCTAACCTAATAAACTGCAGCTGGGTCAAACCCCCTCCCCCCACCCCCCCCAAGAGCTTCCAAAAGAAGGCCTAAGGCACGCCAGCAGCCTGCATTGTTTCATAGCTGCGCCTCATCTGGGCACCTCCAAACCCCAAACAAAGAGGAGGAATCTGCAGATCTCTCTGTAGCTCCTGCTGGGTGGCCTCAGGCAGTGGCTGACTTTGCATCTCCTTGGAGATCCAAGAGGCAGGGTACCCAGTGGTCAAAGTGAGACCACACCAGATTACAACTCTTCAGATCCGTAAAAGACACACTCAGGGGGCAGATTCAGAGAGCACCAAAGCCCCACTAAAGCAAGTCCTGCCCCATAAGGGTGTTTCCAGCACAGAAGTTCTCCCACTGTAGACACAACTGGTCCTCACAGCCAATTGATCTGGAGGTCAATTCCTCCCAGTGATACCTACAACAATCAAAGCTTAACTCTAAGAAGACTATGCACACAGCCCACCTCACGTGACTGGGGAGCCTGAGCCACTGGGCCCTATAGGACACCTAGCACACAAAACCACTCTATCAACACAGGGAAGCAGCCAAAATGTGAAGACAAAAAAACATGTCACAAACGAAAGAAATGGAGGAAAGCAAAACTACTGGATATAGAGTTCAAAACCACGGTTGTAAGGTTACTCAAGAATCTTGTAGAAACCTCCAAGAACTTTAGTGAGACCCTCAAAGATATGAAAAAGGACCAATTAGAAATTAAGCATACACTGACTGAAATAAAGAATAATATACAGAGATCCAACAGCAGACTAGAGGATCCCAAAAATCAAGTCAAAGATTTGAAATATGAAGAAGCAAAAAACACCCAACTGGAAAAGCAAAAAGCAAAAAGAATCCAAAAATATGAAGACAGTGTAAGGAGACTCTGGGACAACTTCAAGCGTACCAACATCTGAATTATGAGGGTGCCAGAAGAAGAGAGAGAGCAAGATATTGAAAATCTATTTGAAGAAATAATGACAGCCGAAACCGGTTGGCTCAGTGGATAGAGCGTCGGCCTGCGGACTGAAAGGTCCCAGGTTCGATTCCGGTGAAGGGCATGTACCTGGGTTGCGGGCACATCCCCAGTGGGAGGTGTGCAGGAGGCAGCTGGTCGATGTCTCTCTCTCATCGATGTTTCTAACTTCCTATCTCTCTCCCTTCCTCACTTTAAAAAATCAATAAAATATATTTCAAGAAAAAAAAGAAAAAAGAAATAATGACAGAAAACTTCCCCTACCTGGTGAAAGCAATAGACTTACAAGTCCAGGAAGCACAGAGAACCCCAAACAAGAGGAATCCAAAGAGGACCACACCAAGACACATAATTAAAATGCCAAGGGCAAAGGACAAAGAGAGAATCTTAAAAGCAGCAAGAGAAAAACAGTTAGTTACCTACAAGGGAGTACCATACGACTGTCAGCTGATTTCTCAACAGAAACTATGCAGGCCAGAAGGGAGTGGCAAGAAATATTCAAAGTAATGAATAGCAAGAACCTACAACCAATATTACTCTACCCAGCAAAGCTATCATTTAAAATTGAAGGTCGGATAAAGAGCTTCACAGGTAAGAACAAGCTAAAGGAGTTCATCACCACCAAACCAGTATTATATGAAATGCTGAAGGGTATTCTTTAAGAAGAGGAGGAAGAAGAAAAAGGTAAAGATAAAAATTATGCACAACAAAGTGACAACAAATACATATCTATCAACAAGTGAATCTAAAAATCAAGTGAATAAAAAATATAATGAACAGAATAAACTGGTGAATAGAATTGAATCAGGGGCATAGAAAGGGAGTGGACTGAGAATTCTTGGGGGTAAGGGGGTGTAGGAAGAGACTGGACAAAAATCAAACACCTATGGATGAGGACAATGGGGGCGGTTAAGGGCATGGGGTGGGGTGGGGTGGGAATCGGGTGGAGGGGAACTATGGGGAGAAAAAAGAGGAACAACTGTAATAATCGGAACAACAAGGACTTATTAAAAAAAATCTTCCTTTTCCACTATTTCGAGGATGAGAATATTTAACTACTTTAAAAATAAGTACAGTAACCATGACTTGGCCTCCTTCTTTGGAATCAGGTTGGTATGTGGCAGATAGTAGCTGACCACCTCCTGTCACCCCCAACTGACAAACAGGAGGTTTGGTTTCCCAGATGGATACTGTACACTGCCAGTGCTCTAACACATGGATTCGTCTTTCCTTGCATGTATTACCAAGAAAACAATCACATACCTCTTTGTCTGTGAAATGGGATTTATCCTTCTCTTGTTCTGGAGTTAGATAGAGAATTTTCTCCTCTGCAGTAATGGGGGGGAAAAATGTGTTAACTTGGTTCTCACATGCTAACAAGTATAAGCCCCATGAGATGAGTTAGGTTTGATAAAAGGGATTCTGAACTTATCCTACCAACTTTTTTCCCCATATGATTATTAGTCAGCAAGCATTGAGTATCTACTGGGTACATTGCTCCTATCATGAGGAACCACCAAAGACATCAAGATACAGTCCTGTTCTCCAAAAATTTAACAATCTTAAGTAGACATTTAGCAGTTCAAGCAGAAACTATGCAGGAATATGCTACGGAATGAAAGAGATGGGAACCAGGTATAGATCTGCCTTCTGATTAGTCCTGCAATCTGTCATTTCTCCTAAATCTACCCCCCCTCCCACCCCCAGATTCCTTCATACACAGGTCAGTAACAAACAGCAATCTGATTTTCTAATTCTCATACCTTCTGTGCCTTGGCAATGAAGGACGTATCTCATTATATCCAGATTTTCGTAGACTATTAGAATTTCTACAGCTCCCATTTCTAAAGCTTTTAGTGTATCTTCAACTCCAAAACAGTACTTGCCCGTGTCCTGGCTGATTTCATCAAAGTATCGTCCTGTAAGTAGGGACAAGTCAATAAGGACATATATTAAAGTTTCTTTTGTAGATATAGACCCTCTTACACTCAAAATCGAGAGAGAGAGAGAGAGAGAGAGAGAGAGAGAGAGAGAGATATTAAAAAAACCAACTTAAAAATGAGTAAGTGCTTGCCCTAGCCAGTTTGGCTCAATGGATAGAGCGTTGGCCTGGGGATTGAAAGGTCCTGGGTTTGATTCTGGTCAGGGGCACATGCCCAG
>NW_006296634.1:2046135-2046854 GCF_000327345.1 Myotis davidii | reverse complement strand
ACATCCCCAGTGGGGAGTGTGCAGGAGGCAGCTGATTGATGTTTCTCTCTCATTGATGTTTCTAACTCTCTATCCTTCTCGCTTTCTCTCTGTAAAAAATCAATAAAACATATTTAAAAAAAACACAACTCAATAAAATATATTAAAAAAAAAATGAGTAAGTGCTCAAAACCAGTGAAGAAAATACCACTAGTTGAGGCTCCAAAAATTGACTCTGAAGAGGCAATAGCTGAGCAAACAGTGGCCACACTAATCTTTAATTCAGGCTATCTATTCATCACTCTATTACAAAGGATAATTAATATGGGAAATAAGACTGAAGTTTGGGCCTGGCCAGTGTGGTTGATCATTGACCAATGAACTAGGAGGCTAGGGCACATGGCCGGGGGGCATGCAGGAGGTAGCTGATCATTGATTCTCTCTCATCTCTGATGTTTCTATTTTTCTCTCCCTCACCCTCCCTCTCAGGGAAACACACACACACACACAAATATATTCTATACTAGAGCAGTGGTTCTCAACCTTCCTAATGCTGTGACCCTTTAATAGTTCCTCGTGTTGTGGTGACCCCCAACCATAAAATTATTTTCGTTGCTACTTCATAACTGTAATTTTGCTGTTATGAATCGTAATGTAAATATCTGATATGCAGGATATATTTTCATTATTACAAATTGAACATAATTAAAGCATAGTGATTAATCACAAAAACAATATAT
>NW_006296634.1:2032016-2045964 GCF_000327345.1 Myotis davidii | reverse complement strand
TATGTAATTATATATGTGTTTTCTGATGGTCTTAGGTGACCCCTGTGACAGGGTTGTTTGACCCCAAAGGGGTCGCGACTCACAGGTTGAGAACTGCTGTACTAGAGGTCTGGTGCATGGATTTGTGCACCGGTGGGGTCCCTCAGCTTGGCCTGTGCCCTCTTGCAATCCAGCACCCCTCAGGGGAGGGTACTGGGCTGAAACCAGCAGTCTGTAGTCCGCCAACTCCTGAAGGATGTAGTAGTGCAAGAAGTGGGAGTGCACTGTGTTGAGCGTCTGCCCCCTGGTGGTTAGTGTATGTCGTAACGACCAAACGGTCACCTGGTCGCTTAGGGTTTTATATATATAGATTATATAAAAAGACTGAATTTTGGTTGCTATTGCCAAAGGGTAAAAATAGTGCAAATACAAACACATTTATTAGACCTAATGACTAAAGAAAGATTAAAATGATTCCACTGTGAAACATCTTAATAAAAATGCTAAATCTTCCTCTTACCCTTTCAGCATCATGTTTCATATGTACAATCACGTATAAACATATAAAAGTATTTTACAGAATAAGTAAATAATTTGCATTCCACTGATACCTATTAATTTCTTTTCTTGAATGAATTTCACGTTGGAGAGGACTTCAGTAGATAACTCAATAGCTTGGTTGAATCCATTTTCCCCACCATAGGATATATCAACTAATTTTAAAACTTTTGATTGCAACCTCTGACACAAAGAAGGAAAAAAAAAAGAGAGAAGCATAATTAGTACTTCAAAACACCGTCACTAAGACCCACTACCTCTTAATGGCATGCAAAACTTGGCAACTGATCATGAAGTCTAAAGAGGGAGAACATGGGGAAAGGGCCCAAGTAATTCATTCGCAGGTCTCAGTGAGCAACACTGCCAGGATATACTTCCCTGACCAATCATATCACATATTCTATTGGACCTATATAATTCATTAAATATAAACAAAACTAAATTTCTTGGGAAGAGAGAATTATTACTTCTTGCTATATAAGGTAGTACAGTACAAGACAACATGGTTGGTGAGCCTACCATAATGTTACCTCCCTCACCCACAATGAGACCATCTTGGGAATGTGTCTTATGGCCAAGCCCATGTCATAAACCAAAAGATCTTTCTGGATTAAATGCTTTAGGCTTAATAAGCCCTGTCATATCACTGCTTTACTTACCTACAAGAATAAATAAGAAAAAGAAAAAGAAAAAGCCAGTTCCTAGTTTTTTGAAGTCAAGTTTCATTTTAAAGCCAAGTATGACAACCCACTCAGAGGCCTCTGTAAGACCAGAAATATCCTATCTCAAAATGGCTGATTTCAAAAGTGAAAGGGCCCAGAAACGCATGGGGGAATGTTTCCTAATAAACACCCGAAATCTCGCCAACTCAGAAGCCGTAAAAATAAAAAAGATGTGCATGTCCCAGTGGCTCAGAGGTCCCACTACTCCCACCAGAAAATTACATAATAGAACATTTACTTCTCACTTACCTGATCAAACATATCAGATTGACTTAGTTCAGTTTTAAAGTCAGCAGATCCAGCTAAAACGAGACCAGCCACATTCACTTTGTCCCCAGAAATAAACAGCTGCACAGCAGTCTCAGCTACTTTCCGAACATAGTTATGTCGCTTTTCCATTCTTAAACGGGCAAAACGCAAGGCTGACTGACCTCCTCTACCTTTGACACAAAAGTGGCGAGGAAAAAGTAAATTATTAAGAAGTACAAGATGTCTTGCTAATTAAAAACTAAATAATCATGCTATCATCCTCCCAAAAGGACAGAGAAAAATCACCATCTCCTTAACTAAATATTTGGCATGAACCTTTACTTGTTTTCAGAGAGTAAGTACTAATTCTCCTGTCAAAAGAAGAGTCATAAGCACTGAGTCATTTCATGATGCTTTTCCCATCATCTGGACTTACCACCCATACCTCCATTATACTATCTGTTCCCTTACTGCTAGATATAAAGCAATGGGATCATGTTCTCTTCCTATATTACCATGTTTCTTTGGGAGATCCACAGTGAATTTGTGCAGGACTTCTCTTGTGTTCCCTTGGAGTGTGCCAAAAAGTGCACCACTACCATCTATTACAATGAAGCCAAATTTGCTGTCATCTGAAAGTAGTGCTGTAAGTGCCTGAAAAGCAAACACAAGTACCATACAATAAATCTCAAACTTTTGATAAGGTCATGATAACTCTGAAAGGACAATGCACTCAGTATGGTATGAATACCACAGGAAGAACCTTTTATGGAGTAATTTATAGACTTCAGCTATAAATATGAAACTCACAGAGACAATTTTGAATTTCTGATGCAGGAAAAAGCCAATGATATTGATGTGAAGCCTTTCAACAAAAATGACCTGGGTACATGATTATAAAACCCAGAGTTATAGGGCTTAAATTCCCCCTAATCCTTGATTTGATTTAGACTGATGGTAGTCTATGAACACAATATTCAAATTAAAAGTTTAACCTAAAAAAGTTGAATTTCTGTTACCATTAGTAACCCCAGCATTATTAGGCAGTATTCATCATAGCAAATATCTTGTAAATCAACTCTAGAGTGGGAGTACATGAGTACAAAACCGAGAAATGGTCTATATAAAGATCTACTTTGGAAACGTTTAACTCCTATGTCTTAAGCATCATTAATAATATCAAGATACAAAACTAAATTAAAAAATGTTTAATTATCTCTAGGAAGGGAGAAGAGTAGATAGAAACATTAATGAGAAACATCATTGATCAGCTTACCTCCTGCAAGCCCCCCACTTGGAACTGAGTCTGCAACCTGGGCATGTGTCCTGACTGAAATCAAACTGTGACCTGGGTCCTGAGTCAATGCTCAACCACTGAGCAACACCAGTCGAGCCAAACCTCAATTTTATTTTAGAGGTGGTATAGCTAGTGATTATGAGTTTTTATGGGGGAAAACCCTCCTTCTATGTTAGCAGTGTATCCCCCATATTTCTGCCTTCTGAAAAAGCAAATATTTAAATAGTCCTGGGATTCGTATAGATAAACATTTTCATGATGGACTTTGAATACTATAGGCTTGTTAGATGATAGCCTCTTTAGAGCTAAGAAATTACCCATTCCATTTTAACTAAGGAAGAAAACAGCCTCTTCAAAAATTGACTAGAAAGCAGATTAATCACTGAAAATCAATCTTTAAATTAGCATTGACATAAACACTGCACGTGTTAAAATTTTTGCTTTACTGAAATGCTGTTAGGTGGCCTGATTAATGCCAAGTTTTTAACAAGTTTGCTCATCATGGAATACACTTATTCCTCATAAAAAGGTATAATTATCCTGATTAAATAGGACATAAGTTGTGTTATGCAATGTGCCACATTCACATCTTGTTATTGACATATCAACTAAAGAAAAAAAATAAAGCTAGTAAGAAGAAACGGTACCTTGGAAGAGGAAACTAACTTAGTAAGCTAAAGCTAGAAAATATGAGTACCAGGTACTATTTAATTTAGTAAGATACAAAATTTGCTATCATCAAATCAGATCTAGTAAGTGGGATAGGGTGGCCAAGAGCCTCCCAATGAAGATTTTGCCAGAAGAATGTGATACCCAAGAGAAGAAGTCTCAACATCTATGCACCAACCAAGACCCAACTTGAAGTGAGCTTCCTGTCAAGTGAGCAAAAACCATCCACTGTAAACTGAATTGACAAATGTCAGTTCTAATTCCATTGTAGAGATTTTCCCCTAGGTCAGTGGTCGGCAAACTCATTAGCAAACAGAGCCAAATATCAATAGTACGACGATTGAAATTTCTTTTGAGAGCCAAATTTTTAAAATTTAAACTATATAGGTAGGTACATTGTTATTAACTTAATTAGGATACTCCTAAGGCTTAGGAAGAGCCACACTCAAGGGGCCAAAGAGCTGCATGTGGCTCACAAGCTGCAGTTTGCCGACCTCGGCCCTAGGTTGATGAAAGGCAAAAGACTGAACTACTAGCCAGCTGTGAATTCTTGATTGTTCTATTGTTGACTGATTTAGGTCACTCTAATGAGGTTTCCTTTCTGCCCTAACATTCATCTTACGGCAGCTCTGTCACTCAAAAGTTTTATAGGGGGAAAAAAAAGAAAGCTCTTAAAGTCTTGTTAGTAAAGATTTTATAATTTGTTAGCATGAACACAAAGAGTTCAAGGAAGACAGGCAAGCATCATAGGTACAAAGGGAGAAAAAGAGATCAGGTAGCCAATTATTTCTTCACCTGTAGTTATCCAAATCAACTTAGCACTTTCCTCAAACATGATCAATGATCATGTCTTTCAGTGTGTCATAATAAAGATAAACTCTTCTATTTTTTTGAAAGTACCCACCCTTAAAATGATACAATGATTCAAAAAACAGTCTTGCAATTCCTCAAAAAGTTATACATAGTTACGATAGGATCCAGAAATTCCACTCTTAGGTATCTACTACCCTCAATGAAAACATGCTCATACAAAAACGTGTTCATGTATCCCTGGCTAGTGTGCTCAGTTGGTTGAGCATCATCCCGCGCACCAAAAGGTCACTGTTTCGATTCCTGGTTAGGGCACATGCCCAAGTTGCAAGTTTGGTCCCCTGTTGGAAAGTATTTGGGAGGCAACTAATATTTCTCTCTCAAAAAACCCCCCACAAAACAAAAACAATAAAAACATTAAAACACACACAAAACTTGTACATGTATGTTCAAAGCAGCGTTATTCATAATACCTAAATAGTGGGAATGCAAATGCCCATAAACTGATGGATAAATAAAATGTAGCAAATATCTGGCAATAAAAAGGATGAAGTACAGATTCAATACCACAACATAGCCCTAGCGGGTTTGGCTCAATGGATGGAGTGTCCGGGCTGTGGACTGAAGGGTTGCAGGTTTGATTCCAGTCAAGGGCACATGTCCGGGTTGCAGGCTCAATCCTTGGGGAGGGGAGGGAGGGGAGGGGTTGTGCAAGAGGCAGCCACCGATCAATGATTCTCTCTCATCATTGATGTTTCTCTCTCTCCCTTCATCTCTGAAATCAATAAAAACATATTAAAAAAATACAACACAGACGAACCTTGAAAACATTATGCTAAGTGAAAGAAGCCATTCACAAAAAGCCTCTAGAGCAGTGGAAATTCTGTTTCTTTGTTACTAATGTTGTGGCCCCACCCCATAACAAAGAAACAGAATTTCTGGAGGATGAGGCCCAGAAATCAGGATTTTAAAAAGATTCCCAGGTGATTCTAATGTGCAGCCAAGGTTGAGAACCACTGCTCTAGAGTTTAGTTGTATGATTCCATTCATATGAAATGCCAATATAAGCAAATCTACAGAGATAGAAATAGATTAGTGGTAGCAGAGAGAGGAGGGATCTTGGTGTGTTTGTGGGAATGAGAATTCTCTCATTGCTGATGTTTCTGTCCCCCGCCCCCCCCGCCCCTTCTCTCTGAAATCACAGAGAGTGATTAATAGGTATGGGGTTTCCTTTGGGGGTGATGAAAATAGTCTGTACTTGAACTTCTTACCTCTGTATGGAATTTGTTGTCACACAGATACAATGATGTATTAATTGGTTTGAAAGGTTCAAAGTCAATGCTGATTTTCTTTCCCTTTCCTGCTTATGTTACAATTGTACCACAGTAAACAACCAGGCCATTTGGAGGTACTGCAAACAAAACAAAACAAAACACCACAATTTCTCTACATGAACCCACAGCTAATTCCTGCTCATAGAAAATTATTCCACAGTCTACAATCCCTGCCCTTTAAATCCTAATTTAAATAAAGCAGAAATATCTACAAATCTCTCAGGCAGAACTCTGTCCTGGAATTTGAAACTTACTTGAGATGTTTAATACTAATACTACTTAACTTTCAAAACATAACTTGAAAAAGGGGGTTAAATTCCAAGGTCAAAGGGACACTTCTGAAAGGAAACACTAGTGACCAAAAGCCTAAAGACAGGATCCAAGTGGAAAATATAACCAATACAAACAAAGCAGAGGAGAAAAATAATCAAGCTCCAGATTACCTTTTTTTTCTTTTACAAATAGTAGTTTATTTTTAATGTTTGAGGAACCACCACAGTTTTCCAAAGCAACTGTATTATTTTACATTCCTATCAGCAATGCACAAGCATTCCAATTTTTCCACATCTCACCAAGGCTTGCTATTTTCTGTGATTTTTATTTTTTATAATAGACCTTTTAATGGGTGTGAAGTGGTAACTCAGTGTGGTTTTGATTTGTATTTCTCTGAAAATTGGTGATGTTGAGCATCTTTTCATATTCTTTTTTTTCTTTCTTTATTAAGATATTACATATCTGTTCTTATCCCCCCATTGCCCCCGCAACCCCCCCTTCAGATTACCTTTGTTATAAAGTTTGAGTCTTTGTTGTACAGATGTAATGGCTCCCAGGACTGAAAGGCGGTTTACTCGTGACTTAATGTTAGACGCAGTTCCAAACTCATCTGCTAACATTTTTGCTACTCGTGAAATCTGGTCTTTGGGAGGAATGATCAATGATATCATGCTTGTGCCATTGCTGTGAAAGAAAGAATAACACCAGAGGTTCAAGTACCACATAAGAGTTTAAATTCATGTGAGATTCCCCTAAAATAGTAGAAATAAACAGATCGCTCTCAAAGTGACCAGGAAGGTAGGGACTACAACAGTGTAATCAAAGGATACTCAGAGCTACAACACACACTTCCCTTAAAATATAGCTCTTAATTTTGACTGTACAAAAATCACCTGGGGAGTTCATTCACCGGGTTCCTTTTCAAAAAAGGTTCCTGTAAGTTGCATTCCTTAAGGTGCTTTTCTCATCTCTTTCTTCTTGGTTTCAGAAATGCAAATATAATGAGCTCTCATTAACACCCAAACAGCATGGAAAATTTCTATTTATAAGATTATTTAGATCAGGTGGACTTCATCAAAATTAAAAGTGGGCAAAGGACATGAAGGTCTAGAACAGGCAACCTAGACACAGAGAAAGGAGTGATTGCCAAGGTGGCATAGGGAATGACTGCTAACGGGTATGGGAGGTTTCTTTTTGGGCTGATGAAAATTACACAGAGGTGATTGTCACACAACTTTGAAGAAACAACCCAGTGAACTGCACACTTTAAAAAGGGGAAGACCAGCCCTAACTGGTTTGGCTCAATGGATGGAGTGTTGGCTTGAGGACTGAAGGGTCCTGGGTTCAATTCCAGTCAGGGGCAAATGCCTGGGTTGTGGGCTCAATCCCCGATGGGGGGCATGCCAAGAGGTTGCTGATCAGTGATTCTCTCTCATTGCTGATGTTTCTGCCCCCCGCCCCCCCCCGAAATCAATAAAAATGTTTAAAATAAAAAAATAAAAAGGGGTAGACCAGGACACATACCACAGGAGTAACGTGCTGATCGGAGCACCTGCCCCCTGGTGGTCAGTGCGTGTCATAGTGACTGGTTGTATGAATGGCCAGACACTTAGCATATTAGGCTTTTGTTATATATGATTTTCATATACATTTTACTAATTTTCTCTTTTAAATATATTTTATTGATCTTTTATAGAGAGGAAGAGAGAGGGATAGAGAGTTAGAAATATTGATGAGAGAGAAACATCAATCAGCTGCTTCCTGCACACCCCCCACTGGGGATGTGCTTGCAACTAAGGTACATGCCCTTGATCAGAATCGAACCTGGGACCCTTCAGTCCGCAGGCCGGCGCTCCATCCACTGAGCCCCGGTCAGGGATACCAATTTTCTTTAATCTCTGACACTTCTATTATAGAAAAAGGGCAAACAGCACTATTAAAATAGTTCTTCTAATTAATTTACGTTCAGTGTGCACGAATCTGTGCACCGGGCCACTAGCTTAAAAAATATTTTAAAAAAATGACTATGATAAGTTTAATCACTGTAAGTATTAGTATCACGTGGAAACAGGTTAGCCACTTCTTCTTTTTTTTTTTTTGCCCTAGCCAGTTTGGCTCAGTGGATAGAGTGTCGGCCTGCGGACCAAAGAGTCCTGGGTTTGATTCTGGTCAAGGACACTTACCTTGGTTATAGGCTCCTCCCTGGCCTGGGCCCTGGTCAGGGCTTCTGCAGGAGGCAACCAATAGATGTGTTCCTCTCACATCGATGTTTCTCTCTCTAAAAATCAATGGAGAAATATCCTCGGGTGAGAATTAACAACAAAAAACTCCAATGACAACAATTTTTTTTCTTATTGATTTGAGAGAAAAAAAGAGAAGAGAGAGAAACACTGATTTGCTGTTCCACTTACTTATGTACCCACGGGTTGGTTCTTTTATGTGCCCTGACCAGGGATCAAAACAGAAACCTTGGTGTATGGGGACGACACTCTCACCAACTGAGCTACCTAGCCAGAGCAAGGGTGTTTTTAGATAAACTGGGAAGGCTGTCAAAAACGCCTAAGGGTCCTAGATGGTTTGGCCCAGTGGATACAGCATCAGTCTGCAAACTGAAAGGTCCTGGGTTCGATTCCAGCCAAGGGCATATATGCCTGGGTTGTGGGCTTGCAGGGGGAAGCCGATCAATGATTCTCTCACATCATTGATGTTTATATCTCTCTATCCCTCTCCCTTCCCTCTCTGAAATCAATAAAAAACCAAACCAAATAAACAAACAAACACCTAAGGGCCCTGGCTGGAATGGCTCAGTTGGATGAGCATTTGTCCAGTGCACAGAGATTGCTGCTTCAATTCCCAGTTGCGGCTCCATCCCTAAATGGGGGTGGGGTGGGGGGTGGTGGTGGTGGTGCAGGAGGCAGTCAATTAATGCCCCCCCCCCCCACTCTCCTCTTTAAAATCAACAAAAACACATTAAAAACAAATGTACCACTAAGGCCCAGCTGAAGTGGCTCAGTTGGTTGAACATTGTTCTGTGCACCAAAAGGTTGCTGGTTAGAACGGAAGGCAACTGATAGATGTTTCTCTCTTACCTCTCCCCTTACCCCTTCCTCTCTCTAAGCATGTCCTCGGGCAAGGATTTAAAATAAATTAATAAATAAAATGTCTCAGCTTAACAAACAAACAAACAAACAAACAAACAAACAAACAGCCGAGCTTTCCACTAATTACATACATCCAGTGTCCAGTAGAAGTTGCCAAGAAAAAGAAACTAGAAAGATGGATACAACATCAAGTCAAATGGCTTACGTGCCAAGTGACTAATAAAAAGAACCGAAGAAGCACAGTCAGGGGAATGATAACAACATTAGAAGAAACCCCTATATTAGCTTTGTCATAGGACCTCATTTTCACAAGATCCTGCCTTCTGAAAGTTTTCTCCTAGTGGTAAATCACACAGGTCCTCTGGTCAGATGCATTCTTTACAAGTAAACAAACTGGCTATCTGGCCCTTCCACTATCAAAACAGTTCTGTGTCCCTCACTGGTTAGAGCATGGGCCCTTGAAGCAAAGGGTCATGAGTTCGATCCCTGCCCCCTAGCCAGGGCATGTGCCGGAGGCAACCAGTCGATGTGTAAGACATAGATGTCTGTCTCTCTCTCCCTCTCTCCTACTCTCTTTAAAAAGCAATGGAAAAAAATATCAGGTGAGGATTAACAACAGCAAAAACCAAAGCAAAACAAAAAGTTAGTTCCAGATTGTCAGCTCATGTTATAGCTCCAAATGTTGGTGTTTCTACTCAAAATCTAGAGGGCTGGTTCACAACCTTTGTGATGCTTTCCCCAAGTTGATTAATGACAATATGGCGTTTGCTCTGCTGCCACCCCTTGGATAGGGGAGGAAGCAATTCTAGTCAAACCAGCAAATGTATGATATGTAGCTTCAGTTGTCATCAAACACAAGTAAAGTGATCATAAAACAAAGCTCCTTCCAAGATACACCTCATATGACATAAATCTCCAAAATACCAAACCTGACCCATAGTTATTTATCTACATAAATGCTCTTTCCAATATTCAAATCAAGCTAAAATTTCAATGTAGTGGTGACAAACCAGAGTGATCCAGAACGATTCCTTGCTTGTGTGTTCATACACATGTGTGCATATGTAGACAGATAGACACACACACACACTCCTATTAAGTCAGGTGTATTGCTCTCTAAACTTTTTTCACAGCATAACCACATTAAAGGAACTTTAAAAACTAGGACAAAGTGCTAAAAATCAAAAGATCAGACATAAATAAAATTCTACCTGTGGCCTCGTTCCAGTTTCTGAACTAGATGGAAAAAGAATTCCAAATGAAACAAATGTATCTTTTATTACAAAAAAGAAAAAAAGCTCTTTACAGTCAGTGAGTGTTCTTTGGACCCTATTTTTAAGCACTCATATGCAACAAACTGCTTTTCTTCCAATAATTTATTTTTCTAGGTTTCTAAAGAGGGATTTCCAAAAAACTTTTCTGATAATTCTTTCTGGAGTTATGTTAAACTCCATAGGCCGAGAGAGAGAGAAAAGGAATTCGTTCTGGGAGTGGCTGGAAACATTTAACTTCAAACACAGTCTCCATGGTCAGCAAACTGCGGCTCGCGAGCCACATGCGGCTCTTTGGCCCCTTGAGTGTGATGAAAATATATAAGATAAGGAAAATGAAAGACAGATAAGTTTGAATACTGACTTTCCTGGCTTGTACTTCCTTTCAGATGAACAATTCTCAAGAGCATTTTTCTTCACCCTAGAGGCTCCTGGAATCTTTAAGGACCAAGGGAGTTATTCCTCAAAAGGGCTCAATTTCTAGATGCTGATGTGCTCTGATTTACAGAGTAGTTTCCTAGGAGATGAAACTAGCAAAAAAGGTAATCAGTAGGGAATGGAATGAGAAGGGGCTCCAAGGATAGCAGAAGCAATGGTTCATAACTCAGGAAACCAACAGGCACCAAAACACCCCAGGATGGAACATTTGGGAGAATTTGAGATCTTGCTCCCTGGCATATGTTGTCAGTATGGCTCAAATAAATGCCTAAACTAAAAAAACAAACAAAAAAGATGGAAAATTTGAGGATAGAGAAGATGTTGGGACAAAATAATGGAGAGAACCCAAAATGCCTGAAGGAAATCCTTAAAGCAAATAACCATGTGGAGGACAAAGCAAGATATTAAAAAAAGCAGCTATTGTCCAGGTGGTGTGGCTCAGTGGTTGGGCGTCAACTCACAAACCAAGAGGTCCTTGGTTCGATTCACGGTCAGGGCACATGCACAGGTTGTGGGCTCAATACCCAGTGGGGGCATGCAGGAGGCAGCCGATCAATGTTTCTCTCTCATTGAAGTTTCTATCTTTCTATCCCTCTCCTTTTCTCTCTCTATAAAAGCAATAAAACATTTTAAAAAGCATATTTAAAAAAAAGATAAGCAATGATTTACTTTATATCATAGGTTAATAAGATATAGGCATTTCTTTTAAAAAATATATATTTTTTTATTTATTTCAGAGAGGAAGGGAGAGGGAGAGAGAGATAGAAACATCAATGATGAGAGAGAATCATTGATTAGCTGCCTCTTGCACGCCCCCCACTGGGGACCAAGCCAGCAACCCAGGCATGTTCCCTTGACCAGAATCGAACCTGGGACCCTTCAGTCCACAGGCCAATGCTCTATCTACTGAGCCAAACCAGCTAGGGCAATATAGGCATTTCTTAAGTAACTTTACTGAAGAGTCACCAGAGTTGGGCAACCTTCCACTCACATCCAAGTAACTTCTACAGGGGACAAAGTAGTGAAGATACCAAAGAACATAATCTTGTTATAGGATTCCAACTAAATAGTGGTTCAGCTACCTGGCTGGAGTGGTTCAGGTGGTTGAGTGTTGTCCTGTGTACTGAAAGGTTGCAGGTTGAGGGTGCATATGGGAGGCAACTGATGGAAGTATCTCTCTCAGATTGAGGTTTCTCTCTCTCTGAAAAAAAATAAAGGTTCAGAAGTGTAGCTTGCCAAAAACTTGTTTGATAAATCTCTACCAAGTTGCTTAATATGAAACACTACTCCAAGTTAGTCTTGGCCTCTTACTCCTGAATTTTGACTAATGTTCAAAAAATTACCTTTCACTAGTTTTCCTTTGTGACTTTCCCTAGCTCATCTGAGGGAAACACCGTCTGGGGGTAACCTTTACTGAATTCATCTTTATTATAAGACACCTGACCGGTAAAGAGGAAGTAAGTATTACTAAATAGCTTCCACTTTAGAAGCTTAAAGGCTACTTTATAATTTCTGATGTTTTGTATCTTGGGTTTAATACAAGCAGATTAAAGTTTTTCCAGGAAAGTTTCCAAACACAATAAATACTCACTCACTCTACAGGCAAGCCAATCAAATCAAAGTTGTTAAACCAGTTTGTGTAAACACCAAAATAAAACCAAGGGTGCCGAATACAAATTTCATTTTAAAGTACAGTGAACAACCCCAGGAAAGCATAAGAAATAAAGCCAAGGAACTGCTGGCTACGTATGCAAACTACACCCTTTTTAAGTTTTAATAGTTTTCATCCACTCTTCTGCTTTTTCACTATATCCCTTTTCCAAAATCAAAGACACTCATTCCAGAGCTAGTGAATCATCAGGGACAGCAATGATCAACATGCAGGTTGTAAAAATTTGGCATAGAAGACACAACATATAACAATATGTTAATGTAAGGCTTCCAGGGACCTCTGCTCTCAAACCCTTTCCCTATCAAAGAAGGGTTCATCAATGCTTCTACCAAGAAAACTAACTTCTGAGAAATAAAACAGCTGAGAGACAAGAGGAAAGAGTTGTAAATAGACTAAATATGGAGAGTAAATAAAACTAGACAATACTCAGGAAGAGAATTAAAACCAAAAATTAAAAACCACATAGCTATAGTTTTTCTTTCCCTCACAAATAGACTGTTGAAGGAAAAGTCTCTCTCTCTAGGATGGGAGGGAGGTTAGGGTAGTCCTACCAGTTACTCCTCCAATCCGATGTTTCATGGCCCCTGAGCACTATGAACATGGAAATATTTGTCATTGAACTGCTATTACTGAAAGGTCTCTAAGGAAGAAAACTCAAGGTAATTAGAGCAAAGCCTAGGGTTAGGCTGTGGTGTCTTTTTGTGGGTTTGTGTAACTTTAGGGAGTTCTAGCCTTTGAATACAAGGTGGCTCCTGGTGAGTCATAACAAGGAAATGTAATAGGCACTGACCTGTAAGTATCTTTTAAAAAATAATTATTAATTTTAGAAAGAGAAAGGGAAGAAGAAACACCGATTTGTTGTTCCATTTATTTATGTATTCATTGGATGCTTCTTGTATGTGCCCACTGAGAAGCGAACCCACAAGGACAACACTCTAACCACCTGGCCAGAGGTGACCTGTAAATATCTTATGAAAGCTCATCATCAACAATGCTGAAGGACACTTTAGAATAGGTGTAAAAAAATGTGCTTCCCACCAGCTTGTCCACTGACTAATTTGCATGAGAACTCTGAATCCTTGAAAAGCTTTCTAAAAGTAAATACCAAAAAACCCCCACAAATAACCACAACACAAAAAAATCAAAAGATCCCCTTTTCCTGTATTCTAATTCAATAGCTCTTTTGTAAAAACAAACAAAAAAAGATTTCAGAGAGGAAGGGAGAGGAAGAGAAAGATACAAACATCAATAATGAGAGAGAATCACTGATTAGCTGCCTCCTACACACCCCCTACTGGGGATTGAGCCCGAAACCCAGACATGTGTCCTGACCAGGAATTGAACTATGACCTCCTGGTTCATTGGTTGACGCTCAACATGATGGTGAACATATATGTATGTTAAAAAATTATAGATAGAGGCTCATTCTCCAACTTCTCTGGCAATATGCTCTTTCTATTTAACGTTTTAAAATATTTTCAAGTCAGTATAATTAGATATACCTTATTTATTATTATTATTTAACTAGAGGCCGGGTGCACGAATTCGTGCACGGGTGGGGGCCCTGGACAGGGC
>NW_006296634.1:2016342-2030171 GCF_000327345.1 Myotis davidii | reverse complement strand
TCCATCACAGCCTCCTGAAGGTACATATATCACACTTGCAGATCTATGCCTTTCTGTAGTACTTTTTTTTAGATCAAACTCGTCGATACTTGTTTGTCTTTAGAAAATTTACAGTACCTCTGGACAGTTATGCCAGAGGAGTTTACTGAGGCACCCTCCAATTTTTCAATAAATCCTCAACCAGTATTTGGGGATCTTAAATATCCCTGGGTTTCTACTCTAATTTTTAAAATATATATATATGTATATTTTTTAATTGATTTCAGAGAGGAAGGGAGAGGAAGAGAAAGATACAAACATCAATAATGAGAGAGAATCACTGATTAGCTGCCTCCTACACACCCCCTACTGGGGATTGAGCCCGAAACCCAGACATGTGTCCTGACCAGGAATTGAACTATGACCTCCTGGTTCATAGGTCGATGCTCAGACCCTGAGCCAGGTCTAATTCAATATATCTTAAATAGGGAACATGAGGTTGGTAACTGTGGGTAAGAGGGAATCTCAATTTTCAAATAGATTGATTCAAGTAGAATCAGAAAAATTCTAATACATAACTAAGATTGAGAATCAATGTGTTGGACTTGCTTCCTACACCTTTAAGCAAGAAGTCTTGGCCTGCTGAAGCTGGAGAGATTCTATGACTTCTCCTCCCCTCCTAAGAAGAAATTCACAGAGCCCACTTGATTGCAGGTGAGCTGCTGTCATTTACCCTAGCACTAACAACCAGTGAATTGTCAAGGCTCAGAGATGTCCGTATTTTTCCAGGTAGAACATTCATTCCCCATGAAATGCCCTGCCATCCATCTCATCATCCCCACATAATAGAATTACTTTTAGGTTTGGGCCAGACTGCCTACTACAGGGGTGGGCAACCCCTGGCACGCGTGCCAAATATGGCACGCCAGTAACTTTTGCTGGCACGCGAAACTCTCTCTTATAAACTTCCACTTACAATTTTTTTCTTAATATTGACTTTTTTATTTTTCAGATAAATTCAGTGTAGGTGCATCTTAGATAAATAAATAATTTTACATAACAAGTTATCTGAAAGACCATAGACATGGATTGATGAGAGAGGGGAAGAGCAATTTCTATGCCTCTGCCTTAACTCTCCATGCCTTCCTAGATCCGACCAGTGTTTTGGTTTCATTCACATATGCTTATGAATCTTTGTTCTCAGTGATGAATTTTGTTAAGTCTCATAAGAGGAGTAGCCTGACGGATGAAAGTAGCTCGTGCATATCTCTGAAGGTCACGAAATAGCACTCACAAAAAGGTTGCCCACCCCTGGCCTACTATAGTCTCTGGTTGGGATTTAAAGTATATGCTCTCCACCCTAACCGGTTTGGCTCAGTGGATAGAGCGTCGGCCTGCAGACTCAAGGGTCCCAGGTTCGTTTCCAGTCAAGGGCATGTACCTTGGTTGCAGGCACATACCCAGTAGGGAGTGTGCAGGAGGCAGCTGAATGATGTTTTTCTCTCATTAACGTTTCTCTCTATCCCTTTCCTTTCCTCTCTGTAAAAAATCAATAAATATATTTTTTTAAAAAATAAAGTATATGCTCTCCAAGAAGCTTTTCATCTCAATGTTTGATGACTAGTCTGAGGATATGGATGGCTAAGCTTGCCATCCTATACCCTTTTCAGGCCCACGAAGCTTAACTTAAACCTCAGTTGCCCTGGCCAGCTCAGTTGGTTGGGCATCGTCCCATACACCAAAAAGGTTTGATCAGGGTCTGATTCCTGGTCGGCCCGTATGGGAGGCAACTGATCAATGTTTTCCTCTCACATTAGTGTTTCCCTTCCTCTCTAAAATCAATAAAAACATACTCTTGGTTGAGTATTAAAAACAAAAAACAAAAATGAGACTAAAGCAATCTTTTTTATATGGGTTGAATATGGGAACAGAAAGGTGGTTATGAGTTAGCAAAGGTTTTAGAATCAGACAGATTTGGGTTCATGTTCTGTCCTATCTGTGTGACCTACAGCAAATTACACAAATCTCTTTGGGCCTCAGTTTCTACTTAGTTTACAAGGTCATGAGGATTCTGTTAAGATAATATATATCAAATACCTAGCATGAATAGTAGATAGTGTTCACTAAATGGTAACTAGATGGAACTCTCGCTCCTTGTGCCCTAGCCCGCTGACCTTGAATGGTATCGGTCAGAAAGAATTATCATCAAAGCACAGAAAAAAGGCAGTTAGGCGGTGCTGAAGTCAATTTAAGGAGAGAGAGAGAGACAGAGAGAGACAGAGAGAGAGAAAGAAATGTTGACCTTGTGGCAGGTGATCACCTTTACTGGATCAGAGGACTTGCCAAATCTTCCAATAGAACAAAAGTACCAAGCCAAAAATATAGTTCAAAATAATATGGCCAGCCCTAGCTGGTTTGGCTCCGTAGATAGAGCATCAGCCTGCGGCCTGAAGGGTCTCCGGTTTGATTCCGGTCAAGGGCACTTGCCCTGGTTTTGAGCTTGATCTCCAGTGGAAGGCAGCCAATCAATGATTCTCTCTCATCATTGATGTTTCTCTCTCTCTCTCTCTCCTTCTCCCTTCCTCTCTGAAAGCAATAAAAAAAGAAAACAATATGGCCAGAACACCAGAAACTATTTTTAAATATATTGTAAGGGAGTGAAATTCATTCTCCTCTAAAACTTTAAATAGCTGCTGAAACTGGTTTGGCTCAGTGGATAGAGCGTCGGCTTGCGGACTCATAGGTCCCAGGTTCGATTCCGGTCAAGGGCATGTACCTGGGTTGCAGGCACATCCCCAGTAGGAGATGTGCAGGAGGCAGCTGATCGATGTTTCTCTCTCATCGATGTTTCTAACTCTCTATCTCTCTCCCTTCCTCTCTGTAAAAAATCAATAAAATACAAAAGCTTAAGTGGCTTTAGCCTACAGTTATGGAATGGGTTCCGTATTTTGATAAATCCAGAATCAGTCACTTCAAAGGTGTGACCTGTTTTTTCTTCCACCAAGGATTAATAAAACAACACATTGCTTACACTAGGTCTATATAAGCCTCTAGAGGGCAGAAATCATGTTAGCACACAGTGAGCACTCAAACATTTGATGAATGAATAAATGGTTAATTCCTAACATAAAACAACCTCTATGCTAGAGGACAGAATAAATCAGTTGTCCCAAAATTTTTCAGTAGAAAGTTTATAAAGCTTATTTTAGTATCATCCTCAGCAGGATTACTCAGTTATCTAAAACCAAAATGTATATATCTGATGGGCATTACTTTTTCTACAAGTACAGACATTTACTTCATCTTAAAAGAATTATAACAACTTCACAAAATTAACCTAGTGGAATATTCCACCAGGGAAGCAACAGAAGCTGGAAAATTTCTCTAGTGTTCTCATATCAATGCAAAGTTAGGAGATACCAATCACAACCAGCAGTAGAGACTCATTACCAGTGTTCTACACAGGACTCTATAAATGAAAATCCAGCTCCTATCTTTTTTGACCACTATGTAAATACTATTCAAATAAAACGAAGCCATAGACTTCCTGTTAATCTTTCTAATACACAAATTAGCTTCTGGGGAGGGGTTTAAAAGCAAGTTATTCCCCTCACTTGCTTCATGGATTCTCATTAGAAATGAGTATGTTCAGGACCCAAGTTTTTTCTAGGATAGACTTGCAAACAGCATGCGTGTTTCCCTTTTATCTTTGTTCCTGGGTCTCAGCACACCTGCTCCTTCTAGTAAACTCCAATCTCCTTGGACAAGAGTCTTTCTTTCAGAAAAGAATGGGAGATCTTTCTATTCAGAAATACTAATCAAAGAGCAAGGTAGTATGGAATGTTAGGATCACAGGCTTCAAAGTCAGAAAAGTACAAACAGAATCTAGCACTGTCCCTTACTGTACTTCAATTTCTTACATCTCACCTGGCCAGCATGGCTCAGTGGTTGAGTGTTGACCTATGAACCAGGAGGTCAGGGTTTGATTCCCGGCTGGGGCACTTGCCTGGGTTGCAGGCTCAATCCCCAGTGTGGAGTATGCAGGAGGCAGCTGATCAATGATTTTCTCTCATCACTGATGTTTCTATTTGGCTCAGTGGATAGAGCATTGGCCTGCGGACTCAAGGGTCCCAGGTTCGATTCTGGTCCAGGTTCGATTCTGTCTATCCCTCTCCCTTCCTCTCAGAAATCAATATCTATCTATCTATCTATCTATCTATCTATCTATCTATCTATCTATCTATCTATCTATCTTTTGGTATCTGACAATGTCCAACATATTTATTCGAGACCTGAATTATCTGCTTATACTATACCGCCTTCAATGTGTACTGTATTATTATGTACTTACTACTAATATGGGGCTGGAAATGGTTCATATCATCACACTAGGGGTATGTGTCAGACCACATTCTCACTGTATTACACATTTCTTATAAATGTCTATTGCCCAACTCACAACAGATGCTTGATGAAGTTTGTAAGCTGACTGGTTGCTAGTAAAAATTCATTTGTGGGCTTCATTTTTCATATACCTAGATGTTAGTTTGGGGAAAACAATATAATTTAAAAGGCCACAGACAGAGCATAAAAAGACAAATGTTAAAAATTTTTTTAATTGATTTCAGAGAGGAAAGGAGAGGGATAGACAGAAACATCAATGATGAGAATCACTGACGTGCTGCCTCCTGCATGCCCCCTACTGGGGATCAAGCCTGCAACCCAGGCATGTGCCCTGTGTGACCTCCTGGTTCACAGGTCAATGCTCAACCACTGAGTCACACCGACAGGGCTGAAAAGACAAACTTTTGTTTTGACTAGGATCAAAGTGACCTTAGAGATTCAAATGAAAATGTGAAAACAGAAGAGTTACAGAACCAGTATCTGCATGACAAGAAACAGTGTCAGGCATCTCAAAATGTCAACTCTTCTGAACTGTGTAGGAAGGATGGTGACAAGATAAAAGACAAAGCATACATAGGACGAGAAGCCACATGTCCGAAAACTGGTGTTAAAATGAAGATATAGCCCTGATGGGTGTGGCTCAGCTGCTTGAGCAATGTCCCTTACACTGAAAGGTCGCTGATTTGACTCCAGCCAGGGCACATGTGGGAGGCAACCAATCAATGTTTCCCTCTCTCTCTCAAATCAATAATAATAATAAAAAAATAAAGGTCTAAAGTAAGTTGGAGGGTTAAAAAAAGGACAAAGCAAACATATAAAGAGTTATAAGGCACCTATTACATACAAATTAAGTAGATGAAAGAGAAAGGACTGGATTAAAACACAGACAGCTTTAATGTCTATTTTAATGTTTCCATCTTTGTATCTATAAGAGAATAATAAAATTATGGCTCTGAATTAAACTCCATTATATTTGGGTTGGGAATAAAAGCAAAACCATTCTTTTTCTTGGTTTCTATGCATTTAGATTAAAGGAAGAAAAATACACCTGTTCAGGAAAAGTGACAAAAATAATAAAAAAGGGAATTTCCTTTTCTAACAGGTAGTAGGCAAAGTTCAAAGTGTGTCCAGTGGCAATAAGATAAAGTTGTTATCAGAGGGAACTTCATTATGCTCTCTCAGGACAGTGTCCCCAAATGAGAAACCTCATAATTTCTAACCCGATGCAAAGAAGAGCCTTGAAACTCCCTTCTCCCTTCTCCCCCTCACTAAGAGAGCAGGCTGCCGAAGAATTAAGAGCCACCTACAGAATGTATCCCAGAAGGTTCTATTCTGAGATACCTGGAGAGTAAGTTGGACTCAGAAGAAATTTCTGTTGTCCCAAATTCTCAGTTGGACATTTCTAGCAGGTCTAGGGAAAAGAGGTAAATTTCTCCTTCTGACTCTTCAATAGGATTAAAGACGATTTAGTCCTGTTATAAAACTGACATTTTACATTTTCTCACAACTGAACACCTTCCCAGCACCAGAGGCTGCACTGGGCACATACTCAACCCCAAGCTCAAAGAAAATGGGCCCTTTGCTAAAAAGGGTCCAACTGGTGTGTGTGTAGGGGGAGAAGGTGGGAATGAGGGATAGCCACCTATAACCCACATGGCAATAGGCCTTAAATGGTATTCTAATTAGGTACTCTTGCTTACCTAGGAGTGTGTCCAGAGTAGGCCTTCCTTTCCTGGAAGGATAAGTATATCTGCTACTACAATGAGAAGTCTGTCAAGAGTTGAAATTCAAAGAGAGTAATTGTTCATTAGGTTCACAGTGCATAGAACACCATGCCAGAATACAAGGGCTGTTAGGACAAGTTCAGAGTTGAGGCAGGCAGCCTGTGACACTTGAAGTGGACAGAGGAACACCACCACACTCTATCAAATATACTCTTATCTGCCCCTCTTCCCTTTACTACCTCTCAAATTCATTGCCTTGAGAACATTCCAAGTATTATTTAAGCTAGTGTTCTTAATCAACAATTTTCACTTGAGGAAGGTATTCAAACACATTTAACTTATTCAAATTATATTAACAATCTGTATATATTTTATTGTCTATAAGGTTTTTTTTTTAATATATTTTATTGATTTTTCACAGAGAGGAGGGAGAGGGATAGAGAGTTAGAAACATCGATGAGAGAGAAACATCGATCAGCTGCCTCCTGCACACCCCCAACTCGGGATGTGCCCGCAACCAAGGCACATGCCCTGGACCAGAATCGAACCGGGGACCCTTGAGTCCGCAGGCCAATGCTCTATCCACTGAGCCAAACCGGTTTGGGCGTCTATAAGGTTTTTACAAAACCTGTTCAATGAGCTCTCAAAATTACTTTTAACGCAATGTAAGAAATTTTGTGGAGATTTAAAAAAATCATGTGGTATAAGAAATAAATTTGGGCCGAAACCGGTTTGGCTCAGTGGATGGAGCATCGGCCTGTGGACTGAGGGGTCCCGGGTTCGATTCCGGTCAAGGGCATGTGCCTGGGTTGCCGGCACATCCCCAGTGGGAGATGTGCAGGGGGCAGCTGATCGATGTTTCTCTCTCATCAATGTTTCTGGCTCTCTATCTCTCTCCCTTCCTCTCTGTGAAAAATCAATAAAATATATATTAAAAAAAAAAAGAAATAAATTTGGTTCTAGCGGGTTTGGCTCAGTGGACAGAGCCTCAGCCTAGGGTCCAAAGGGTTCCAGGTTTGATTCTGGTCAACGGCATGCAGGAGGAAAACAATCGATTTGTTTCTTTCACATTAATGTTTCTGTCTTTCCCTCTCCCACTCTCTCTAAAAAAAAAAAAAAAAAAATCAATGGGAAAATATCCTCATGAGGATTAAAAAAAGAAATCAATTTGGTCTTAGAATTCCTTGATGGGATTGTTTCTGTTATTCATAAGGAATCCCTTTGGGGCACACCTGGGTTTATGCTAATTAAGTGACTTAGGGTAGGGCTCCTAGATAGCTTCAGGATGAGGTTGGTTACCAGAAAGACCAAATGAATTCAGGATTGAAACTTTCAGTTCCATACATGGACCTCAAGGAAGGGGAAAAGAAAGTGGCATGCTGCAGATTATGTTCTATAAAATTCTTGAACAAGATGTACTGAACTTTAAATACAGGTAGTACACTCTAGGTCCCCAGGGGCATAAGTGCCCACACTCAGACCCTTCTGGACCTTGCTCTATGTACCTCTTCATCTGGCTGTACATTTGTATCCTTTGTATTATCCTCTGTAATAAACCAATAAACACAAATAAAGTGTTTCCCTGAGTTCTGTGGGCCATTGCAGCAAATTATTGAACCCCCAATTTATAGCCTGTGGATCAGAAGTAAGACCAGGTTTTCAAGTAGGGTAGTCTTGTGGGACTGAGCCCTTTACCTTGTGGGATCTGATCTTAATTTCAATGTCAGAAGTGAACTGAATTGTAGGACACTTGGCTGGTGATCACTAAGAATCGGAGTACTGCTTGGTATGGGGAAACCCCACATATTTGCTTATCAGCATTATTGAGAATAGAAAATAGTCTCTCATCCAGCCTCCCCGGCCCCCGAATCATATTTGGGGGCAGGAAAGACAGCTACATACAGCCAGGTAATTTCTACTTCCTTCAAAGTCTAGGTATCTACAAGTTATTTTTAACTAAATAGTAAGCTTTAAAAATGCCCCAAACCACCAATGACACCCAAAAGAAGTTTACAAACTGCACTGATCTTCAAACATGGATTATCTGTTGGAGGGCTCATTATGTCTGAAATATTCAAGGTTCCCTGCTGAAGATAAATGAACAATATTTCTAACACATACAGACACAACTTAGTCCAAATTAACCTTGTCTGTTCCTGTGTCACTTACACTATTGTCCTTGGATGGAATAAGCTCTAGTTATGATTTTACTACCTGAAAACTATAAAGCTTCCAATACTATTTCTTGCTGGTTCAGAAAACAAGGAAAAAACAGCAACCAAAATTTCCCACCTACCATTCACCTGCTTTAGTTTCTTACTCAGAATATCTGCAACCACCTTCTATTCTCATGGCCCTAGTTCCAGTTTTGGCTTATGCACATATTTGTCCTCATTACACCAACTGTGGAGAATATACCAGGAGCAATCATAAATCAAGAAGAAACTACCACCAACTTTAAGTGTGACTTATGTCTCACCCAATTTAAATCAAGTTATACTGTAACACCTCTTTCAACTCAATTCTCTCAATCCACCACTATCTAGTGCTAATAACCACATAACCTGTTTTCTCCTGAAACCCAGATTGACCCCCCACCCCAAACACCAGCAAACAGATTCATTTTTCCATTCAGTTTGTCCTTAAAAGTCCATTACATTTTCCCTTAAATATTTTAATATTGGGTAAAGAAAAAGCATTCTCACTGTACACTATGATAATCTGTCTGACTGTAACACAACTCAGCCATGAAAATACAATTTTGCGATTCCCAAAAATAAATTGGTATGTACTGGAAAACCTCTGAGCCAGACAGAATAAACTTGTGACTCCTTTGCTGATAGCTAGAGATGGCCAAGATTTTAAATTTTCATGGGCTCAACCAAATCCTGAATAAAATCTAAGTAGGCAAAGTAGGACATGATTATCAACTACATTGTTTATTTACAGGAAGACTATTCCCCAGATATTTTAAACAGCTTATTCCCGTTTAAAACTCCAAACTAGCTCCATCACGTGGAAGAAAAGTTGAGTGTAAGAACTTCATTTAAACTTTAATGGCCAGATAGCTCACTTGGTTACAGTGCTGTTATCTCAATGTGCCAGGGATGGGGATTCGATTCCTGATCAGGGCACACACAATAGAACAACGAATACATGAATGTGTGGGACAACACATTGATGTTCTCTCTCTAAAATCAGTAAGAAAAAAATTAACCTTTAATAAACCTTGCTAATCAAAGGAATAAAGCCTTTAAAAGTTTTAAAGGGGAGCTTAAAAGTTTCAAATGGCTAGGAATGAATTTAAGAATAAGCTTCCTGAAGCAGTAGAAAGGAATGCTGTTACTTATTAAGCTGAATTATTCCGTCAACGCTACTTCACTTGGACATCAGGCAAATTATAGTTGTGAATTCATAATCTAGACTTCTTCAGAGAATAAAATGTATATAAACTCTAATGTGTGAACCTGCTTCCAAATTAAATAAGAGAACAAATCTACAGGTCAGAGACAATTTTAAACAACACTGCAACAGCAGCAATTTATAAAAGATAGACTCAATTGAGGAATTCAAGTAACACAACAAAATATCCTAATGAAAAAAAGAACCCACCACAATGCGTCGTGACCCATATTACCCCCTCCTGTACAGTATTCTTACACATGGGGAAAAATTATTCATTCTATCACGTGGCACAGAACTACCTGTGTTCAAATTCCTGTAAGATTATTAATTAGGTCTGAATATTCTATTAAATCCAAAGAAAAACAAACTTAAAGAACAAAAAATAAGCTGCTACTTCAGTTCGTATTAGAGCAAAAGCCCAAGTCACCAAACTTTCAGAAGCTTCATCCCAAGCAGAATTGGCACTAACTTATTAAGAACAAAAGACAATGGTAAAACCTGTCTTATCCTTGGACCTTCCATGGAACTAAGCACACTTCAATTAAGAACTTAATCAATGTTATCATTGCAAATCCACCAATCAAGGACAAACCTGGGCTGGAAACCAATGTGTTCAATTCTTAAGCTGAAAACTTTCATAATGGCCTGGGGCACGTCACTCTTCTAAGAATACTCAAACACACAAATAAGTAATGTCCCAAACACTTTCTTTCCCCCTCTACTTCCTATAAGTAAGAAGTTTCCACGAGTGAGAAAGGAACAAAATCAAGTAACTAGGTGAAAACATAGGAATACCTGACACAGCTTCCCCAAACGAGTAATTTAAAAAAAAATTTTTTTAAATAGAGCTAGTTTTAAACTAGTTTACCCTTCCCACAATGGACTCACCTATCGTTTCTTATCAAAATTTACAAAAGGATACTCAAGCCCACCACCTAATTCAGTTCTGAATTTCCGCAAGCATCTGGCACCTCTATCCCCAGAAGTTCCAGAAAGCCAAAAGGGACCCTGATGCTGCAATTCATATCAACAGCCCCGTATTCTGCATTTTTAGCTAGAGATCGTCAACCCAAACCTCCCTTACTCCCCCCTCCCCGTACACGTTGGCATGTGCAGTTTATAGACAGGTCCTGGAATAGCTAAAACCAGGAAGCTCCGGAATAATTAGAGGATCTGGGGGAAGTCATCGTGGGAGAAACCAGGAGATGTCAAGAGGTTGTCCCTGACCACCTCTCCCTTCTGCCCCATCCAAACTTCACCCAACCGAGTCCCAGAAGCTCGAGAAGGAGAGGCCATTTTAATGAGGCCTGACTGAGGAACGTGAAGGGAGGAAATCAGGGAAGGTAGTTTGGAAAGGAAGGCCGAGCCCTTTCCCCCAACAGCACCCGAGTTGGGTGGCAGCACCTGGGGCTTGAAGAGGGAGGAGCTGGATTCAAGGGCCTAGGAGGGGTACAAAAGTAGCAGGAGTCTGCCACGAGGGGAGTCCAGTGGGCCGAGCCCCAGGACCGGCTCTTCACCCCCAAGCGGGGGAAGGACCCCTTCCCGGGCCAGTCGCATAGACCCTAGCGGTGAGGCTAGCCCCCTGGGTCGGGGACAACTACCCAAAAGTCCAGAAGGCGGGAGTGACTAGTGCCTGGTTCTCCTCATCCGGCCATGCGGCGCGGGGGCGGCCATCCTGAGGGGTCCGGGTACCAAGAGGGCACTAGGGGGCCGGACGCAGCGCTCACCCGCGGGCCGCCTCCAAGCTCTTAATCAGCTTCTTGATCATCCAGATCTCCACGTTCCTATCCGCAGCAGTGGGGTCGTCCGCCATCTTCTCGCCTCCTCCTCCCTAGAGCGGCCCGGCGGGGCCCGGAGACACAGAGTTAGCGCCGCCACTGGGCAGAGCGGCCCCCTTCCTTGCCACCCCCGAGAGGCCCTCCTCTCCCCGCCCCGCGCGACCCGCCGTGGGGGGTCGCTGGACTCCCCCTCCCCTTGGCTCACCTAAGGGCCCAGTCCTGGGCGGCAGCGGCTGCTCCTCCCCGGCGGCGACTCCGCGGCGGCGGCTCTGACGTAGGACACCGGCTCCCTCTCTCCAGGCAGCTGCATGTGTTGCAATCCGCTCACATGGGGCCTGTGACATCACTTCCTCCGCCAAGGACTGAGTGGAAGTCGGCGGACGGAAGGGCGGGGCCTGAGCGGAAAAGGGCACGCTCTGCGCGCGCCGCGACTTTCTATTGGCTCTCTGCGCCGCGGCCTACAATAAGCCTGCGGATTGGCCACAGCTGAGACCGCGCTGCCTTGTGAGGTCAGACCGGGGGGCGGGGAAGTACCGTCTTTCTTCCGTCCCGGTAAGCGGAGAGGAAGAAGCGGGCGGAATCCGGTGGCTCTCGCGAGGATTTACTCGGCGCCCCGCCAGGCTCGAATGGGGGTGCTTCTTAAAGAGCGAGGCACGTGGGTCGTCGTATTTCCGTGAATCGAATGGACTTCCGAGGGTAGGCGCTCGGGCCGGGACGCACGGTTTGAACTGCGCCCGAGAAGCCTCAGTGGGGCGCCCCGCGGCTCGACAGCTGACGAAGTGCTCCTGCCCGCGCGCCTCTCGGCTGGCTGGGCTAGTGTTCAGACCCGGCCGGGGTTTCTGGATTAGGAAATCCCCCCGGCCGGTCCGGGACCCCGCCACCTGCACGTTCCTTCTCGCCTGAGTGCTAGGATGTGTTCACTTGCGGGGGGTGGCTACCTGGGGTTTGAGACTTGAGTATCTGAATTCATGAGTAGTTTGGTCTGATCTGTTCAGAGTGGAGGTGGGCAGAGTGTTGAAGCAAAATGGGTAGTTATGTCAGTTAGAACCTGATGTTTTCGAGTAAGAACTTTTAATTAGCTACTTTGTCTCGCTTCACCTTAGTTGGGTTTATTCAAATATTTGGCCCCAAACTGTGCAAACTCGGCTTTCCTGAGGATCCTGAGGGAAACCAGATAACAGTGCCTACCTTCGTGGAGCTTTCAGTTTAGTTGGGTTTATAACCGTTTGTGCTTTTATACTTTATGTAGTCAATTAAAGAAGTACAAATAAGTACTTCAGACCCCCGTGAGAGTAATGAGAGAGGGCCCAACTTTGCACTGAGACCCAAAGGATGAGTAGGAGTTTGTCAGGAGGGAGCCTTACACATTTGTGGAACTTCAGAAAAGCCGGTGTGCTGGAGCAGAGTCAGGAATAGGGAGAGTGGCTTGGGAAGGAGGCAGGGGGCAGATTGTGTAAGGCCTGGAAAGCTAGATTTAAGAGGTTGGCCTCTTAAGAACAACGCACAGCCTAACAAAGGGTTTAGAGATGGGGAGGTGACAAGAAGATATGGTTGTATTTTTAAGGAGGTGGATTTGCTTGCATTGGAAAGAGCAAAAGTTGGAAGCCTACAGGTCATTTTGGCTGCTGACAGTGCGAACAGAAGTGAATGATATGTGGGCTTCGCATATCATTCGATAGGACTGGATAACGGGTTGGATGTGGAGAAAGATACTGATATAATTACATATGCTGAGCTGGGAAAGATGAGAAGGTTTTGGAAGATTATTG
This sequence comes from Myotis davidii, assembly GCF_000327345.1. Lineage (NCBI taxonomy): Eukaryota > Metazoa > Chordata > Mammalia > Chiroptera > Vespertilionidae > Myotis > Myotis davidii. The sequence continues at coordinate 2,017,112 of NW_006296634.1, read as the reverse complement.
AAAATTTCATCTTGGGCTTATTTGAGTTTGCTGATGAGACGTGCAAGTGGTGATGTCAATAGGCAGTTGTATTTGTGTGGGCTTTGAGTCTTTTTTGCATGTTACTGTAACTCTGTCCACACCTTGGAGTTGGGAGCATTACCCCCATTTCACAGATTGGGAAACTGAGGCAAAGAAAGGTACAACTTGTTTTTTAGAATAGTCTAGATCAGGGGTGGGCAAACTTTTTGACTCGGGGGCCACAATGGGTTCTTAAACTGGACCGGAGGGCTGGAACAAAAGCATGGATGGAGTGTTTGTGTGAACTAATATAAATTCAAAGTAAACATCATTACATAAAAGGGTACGGTCTTTTTTTTTTTTTTTTTAGTTTTATTCATTTCAAACGGGCCGTGGCACGGCTGGTCTAGATTCAGGCAGTTTAACTGTAGCCCCCAAGCTTATTTGCCCAGTTGATGCAAATTTACCATCTCCTCATTTAGTGTTGGAAATCATTGTGTTAGAGGCAAACCTGGCATGGATCCCTAGTGGAAAAGATTTGGGAAGGGTAGAACAGGGATGCTATTTCCTTCAGCAAAGACAAGCCTGTTTTTTTTTTAAATTTTTTTATTTAATTTAAATTTTTTGTTGAAAGTATAGCATATGTCTCCTTTTTCCCCCATTGATCTCTTCCCAGCTGCTCCTGCCCTCCAGCATATGCCCTCGCCCCTCCCTACTGTCAGTGTCCATTGGTTATGCTTATAGGCATGCATAACTTGTCCTTTGGTTAA
>NW_006296634.1:1999762-2015398 GCF_000327345.1 Myotis davidii | reverse complement strand
TTTATTGATTTCACAGGGGTCAGGGGAGACATCAATGATGAGAGAGAATCATTGACCAGCTGCCTCCTGCGCATCCCCTACTGGGTATCCAGCCCACAAGCCTGAGACCCTTCAGTCCCCACGCCAAACCTGTCCACTGAGCCAAACCAGCGAGAGCCCTCATTGTCGCTTTGATTTGCATCTCTCAAATGTTAGCGACTTTGAGCATTTTTTTCATATGTCTCTTGGCCTTCTGTATGTCCACTTTTGAAGTGTCTATTTAGGTCAGTGATGGCGAACCTATGACACGCGTGTCAGAAGTGACATGCGAACTCATTTGTTTGGTTGATTTTTCTTTGTTAAATGGCATTTAAATACATAAAATAAATATCAAAAATGTAAGTCTTTGTTTTACTATGGTTTCAAATATCAAAAAATTTCTATATGTGACACGGCACCAGAGTTAAGTTAGGGTTTTTCAAAATGCTGACACGCCGAGCTCAAAAGGTTCACCATCACTGATTTAGGTCCTTTGCCCATTTTTTTATTGGATTGTTTAGCTTCCTTTTAAGTTGTATAAGTTCCCTATAACTTTTGGAGATTAAACCCTTATTGTAACATTGGCAAATATGTTCTTCCGTGCAGTGGGCTCTCTTGTTTTGTTGCTGGTTTTTTTTGCTGTGCAGAAACTTTTTATTTTGAAGTAGTCCCATTTGTTTATTTTCTCCTTAGTTTCCACTATCCTAGGAGATGTATCGGTAAAGATATTGCTACGAGATATGTCTGATATTTTGCTTCCTCTGGGTTCTTCTAAGATTTTTATGGTTTCCTGTCTTATGTCCATTTTGAGTTGATTTCTGTGTATGATGTAAGTTGGTGAAGAGGAGCCTTTTTAAATGGGACTATGACCATTCAGTGTCCAGGAGGAAACTCCTATGATATAAGGGTAATTTTTTAAATGCCATATGGCGAGAATAGAATATATAACCTCTCAAGGCACAGTCCTCTGAAAAATGAAGGATTTGTACTTGATGACCTCAGAATTTCTTCCCTAGCTCTAATGTTAGGTAATAAACCTCAATACTGTTTTGGGTATAGATGACATTCCTATTCGGTGGGGGTGGGAAGAAAGGAGAGGGATGGATTATTTTGATGTTGAAAACACCAATCAATAGCAGCTTGGGAATACAGTGCTGTTAGGTACAGAGATATTTAATTGCTAATGTGAAGGCCAGTTTGAGTAGCCAAGATGAAAAAGACAGGGAAGGGATGGTTGTGGGAACTTCAAAAAAGCCAGTGTGCTGGAGCAAAGCCAGGAATGGGGAAAGTGGCTTGAGAAGGAGGCAGGGGGACAGATTGTATAAAGCCTTGAAAGCTAGATTTAAGAGGCTGAGGTTGGCCTCTTAACAATGCACAGCTGAACAAAGGGTTTAGAGATGGGAGGTGACATGGTTCCCAAACTATCCCACCTCCAAGGTATAGTCAAGGGCTATACCCTTTGGCTCTTCTGTAATTTGGTGGGGTTGTTAAGGAAAGACCTCTGGAACTACAGCTAAGTTACATCTTAAATCTCTCAGAATCTGAATTTTCTTATCTGTAAAATGGAAATGCTGCCTATTTTGTGGAACTATTGTTGGATAAATAACTTATGTAGTGCCTAGTATCATTTACAGCAAGCATATGTCATCAATGAATGTTTTCTTTATAGTTTCTCCTAGTTTGTTCTGTCCTCTAGGACCTGTGCTACTTACCTCATCATTCTCCTGCAGAAAATAAAGTTGAGAGAGCAGAGCAGAGGGAGCCAGTAAAATAGGTCTTTGGGATCTTTTCCCCTGCTTCAATGGCTGGTGTGTTAGAAATTTGGAATTTTTCAGAGTTGGAATTAAAATATTGGGTGTTTTTATACCCAAACTATATTAGTAAAATGAATAATAGTGATGTGTGGGTTTTCCCTGCCCCTGATCCATTAATCAGAGAATTTCGTATAATATTTAAGAAAGAAAAAATGTTTCTGTGCCTAGAAAAATAAATAATTTGAAAAATCTGAAGTGCTTACAATTTTACAAAGTAAATTACGATCACTAAAGGAATGGGCAGTCTGCCCTGAAGTTCCTGCTGTTCTTAAGCATATGAATGTGAGGAATGTAGTTTTTTTTTTTTAAATATATTTTATTGAGTCTCCACAGAAAAGAAGGGAGAGAGATAGAGAGCCAGAAACATCGATGACAGAGAAACATCGATCAGCTGCCTCCTGCACATCTCCCACTGGGGATATGCCTGCAACCCAGGCACATGCCCCCGACCGGAATCGAACCCGGGACCCTTCAGTCCGCAGGCCGACGCTCTGTTCACTGAGCCAAACCGGTTTCGGCATGTAGTTCTTTTTTAAAAATTCTATTTTTTTTAAATTTTATTCTTTAAAAATAAGTGGTTTTATTGATTTTAGAAAGAGGAAGGGGAGGGGGGAGAAACATCAAAGTGAAAGGGAAACATTGATTGGTTGCCTCACTTACACACCTGACTGGGGATCAGGCATGTGCTCAGTTGGTGTGGCTCAGTTGGTTGAGCATCATCCCCGTGCACTGAAAGGTTGCTAGTTTGCTTCCTGATCAGGGCACATATGCCTGGGTTGTGGGCGCAGTCACTGGTGGAGGGCATGCAAGGACGCAGCTGATCGATGCTTTGCTCTCACATGGATGTTTCTCCTCTCCTTCCTTTCTCCCTAAGAAATCAATGAAAAGTCTTTGGGAAAATTTTTGTGTAAGTTTTATATAAAACACAGTTGCTTAACTTTGGAGGGCAATGTGCATGAAAGTGATTTGAAATAGGCAAGTGTTAGTTAGCATTTACTCCCCTGTGGACACCCAGTGGTGAAATCTAACCCTTCAGTGGAATGGGAACTACAATTAAGGAATGACTGCAGTTTCCTCTCTCTGTGATCAAACAGCTTTTAGAATAATTAGCCCGGTGAGGCTGAGCCAGGCCCTTGCAATATCTGGGGAGAAAGTGAATGCTTAATGTTTTCAGTGGTACCTTTTTGACTCTAGAGATAGTCACAGAATACCTAGACATATGCTAATCTTTTAGTTCAATTCCATAAATATTTATTGTGTACCATTCTTCTGCCTAGCACTGGAATGAAAATGCTGGAAAGTTTTAGAAGTAGTACAGTCCTTAAATTTACAGTCATTTTTTAGAGGAAAAAAGGATGTAGGAAAGTTAAATAAATAGATGACAGTATAAAAGAAGTAGCTGTTTACAAGATTGAGGTAGAAATTAAGATGAGCCTGAAACACCTTGTTATATCAGTAAGAAAGGAAATTAACAAATAGATGAAGTATTTTTTTACTGTACTTTTATTACCCTGATAGACATTTTTTTATTGAGGTATAACTTTAAAAAAATATATTAATTTCAGATGTACAACATAATGATTTGATATTTGTATATAGTGAAATGATCACAATAAGTCTAGTTAACATCAGTCATCATATAGCTATAAAATTTTTTTCTTGTGATGAGAACTTTTCAGATCTACTCTCAGTAACTTTCAAATATGCAATACAGTATTATTAACTGCTGGAGGCCCGGTGCACGAAATTCGTGCATGGGGAGGGGGGTCCCTCAGCCCAGCCTGCACCCTCTCCAATCTGAAACTCCTTGGGGGATGTCCGACTGCCTCTTGCAATCCGGGATCACTAGCTCCTAACCGCTCGCCTGCCTGTCTGTCCTTCCCTCTGGCTGGCCGCAGGCACCCAGGACCCGGGCCGCTTTCGCCCGGGCTGACCGCAGCTGCAGGGTACCGGGATCTTGCAATCCGGGATCACTAGCTCCTAACCGCTCGCCTGCCTGTCTGTCCTTCCCTCTGGCTGGCCGCAGGCACCCAGGACCCGGGCCGCTTTCGCCCGGGCGGACCGCAGCTGCAGGGTACCGGGACCCTGGGGCAGGTGGCTGGTCCCTCTTCCAGGCCGCAGGTGCAGTCACAGCCATTGGTTCCCCAGGACCACAGAGCAGGCAGCTTATTCCTCTCCCAGGCCATAGGCGCAGCTGCTGGCGCCCAGGACTGATGGGTGGGCGGCTTGTCCCTCTCCTGGGTCACAGCCTGGCTGGTCCCCATTCCTCTGTTGTGAGCTCATTTGTGCCTGGCTGATCCCCATACCTCTTTCCCCACCCCAGTGTTGAGTGTCTGAGCCATTATGGCATGAGGGTGTGACAACCATTTGCATATTAGCTTTTTATTATATAGGATAGATTATTATGCTGTACATTACATCCTGAGGACATCAGTTTATAACTAAGCTTGTACCTTTTGACCCCCTTCACTTATTTTGTCACCCCCACTCCCCATCCTCCCCCCCCCACTTCTGGCAACCAAGTCTCTGAATCAATGAGCTTTATTTTTTTATTTTTTAAAATTGCACATGAGTGAGATAGTAAGGTATTTATCTTTCTCTGTCTGATTTACTTCACTTAGTATTATGTCCTCAAAAGTCCATGTTATCATGGATGGCAAGATTTCATTCTTTTTTATGGCTGAATAGTATTCCATTAGTATGTGTGTGTATCACATTTTCTTTATCCAAGCATTCATCAATGGGTACTTCAATTGTTTCCATATCTGGGCTCTTGTAAATAATGCTGCAATGAACCTTCCCACCAATAGTGCTAAAGTTCCACTTTCTCCACATTCATTTTTTTTAAATGTATTTCTTTATTGATTTCAGAGAGAAAGGGAGGGGGGGGAGAGAGAGAAGCATCAATGACAAGAATCATTGATCGGCTGCCTTCAGCAGGTCCCCCCACTGGGGATCGAGCTCGCAACCCAGGCAGGTGTCCTTGACCGGAATCGAACCTGGGACCCTTCAGTCCGCAGGCCAACGCTCTATCCACCGAGGCAAACCAGCTAGGGCTTTCTCCACATTCTTGGCAGTACTTGTTATTTCTTGTCTTTTTATAATGGCCATTCTAGCCAGTGTGAGGTAATATCCCATTGTGTTTTGTTTTTTTAAAAAATATATTGATTTTTTTTACAGAGAGGAAGGGAGAGGGGCAGAGAGTTAGAAACATCGATGAGAGAGAAACATCGATCAGGTGCCTCCTGCACACCCCCCACTGGGGATATGCCCGCAACCAAGGTACATGCCCTTGACCGGAATCGAACCCGGGACCCTTTAGTCCCTAGGCCGACGCTCTATCCACTGAGCCAAACCGGTCAAGGCTCCCATTGTGGTTTTGATTTGCATTTCCCTTACAATAGCCATTATGAGCACCTTTTCATGTACCTGTTGACTAATCTGTATGTCTTCTTTGGGAAAATGTCTATTCATATCATCTGCCCATTTTTTTTTATTAGATTGTTTGTTTATTGAGTTGTATGAGTTCTTTATATATTTTGGATATTAACCCCATCAGATATATGATTTGCAAATGTTTTCTTCCATTTCATAGGTTGCCTTTTTATTTTGTTGATTTCCTTTGCTATGAAGCTTTTTAGTTTGAGGTAATCCCATTTGTTTATTTTTGCTTTTGTTGCCTTTGCTTTAGATGTCAAATCCAAAAAATTTATTGCCAAGACTAGCTCATTCTAAAGACAAGTATTGATATCTCGTTGTGGTTTTCACTAGCATTTCCCTGGTGATTAGTGATGTTGAGCATTAGTCCATGGCAATCTGTATGTCTTCTTTGGGAAAATGTCTATTCATATCATCTGCCCATTTTTTTTTATTAGATTGTTTGTTTATTGAGTTGTATGAGTTCTTTATATATTTTGGATATTAACCCCATCAGATATATGATTTGCAAATGTTTTCTTCCATTTCATAGGTTGCCTTTTTATTTTGTTGATTTCCTTTGCTATGCAGTGATGAGAGAGAATCATTGATTGGCTGTTTTTGACACCGATCAAGCCTGCAACCTGGGCATGTGCACCGACAGGGAATTGGACCGTGACCTGGTTCATAGATCGACGCTCAACCACTGATCCACATGGGCTGGGCTAGGCTAGTATACCTTCAACGAAGTTGGAGATCTAGGTAATGATCTGCTAACATCATAATAAAGCCAACCAGAATTACATACCTGCTGATACAGGCCACCTGCTCTTGTAAAACAGAACTTGAGCCCTGTCTGGTGTGTCTATAAAAAAGCCTTCCCCATATGAACTGTACCTTAGGATAACTATATACTTATGAGGGGACGTTTTTCACTATAAATTTCAACTAAAAAATGAAGAAATGATAGTAGACTACTGTACCTTTAAAAAAAGCAATTTTTATTGATTTTAGCAAGGGAGAGGAAGATATAGAAACATCGATGAGAGAGAAACATCCATAGGCTCCCTCCTGCATGCCCCTACTGGGCACTGAGCCGGCAACCCGGGCATGTGCCCTGACTGGTAATCGAACCAGTGACCTCTTGGTGCATGGTTTGACATTCAACCACAGCTACACCAGCGCCTGGGTTGGGGTTGCAGGTTCAGTCTCTAGCCCTGGTTGGGATGTGTGCAGAGACAACTAATCAGTGTGTCTCACATTGATGTTTTTCTTTCTCGCTCCTTACCCACCCCTTTCTCTCTCTCAAATAATCAATGGGAAAAATATCCTCAGGTGAGGATTAACAACAAAAAGAACAAAATATCTGAACTTGAATCAGATCAAACAGGGATGGAAGAACATGTTAAATGACATTTAGAATGTAGTCTGTACAATATAGAATGTAGGAACTTATGGACCCAGTGGCCCATTTTCTTCAACAAATAAATTGCAAAGCTGGGGAAAAGAGGCGAGGAAACCTATACTTTGAGAGACTTAGGGGACATATCAACCAGTACCACCCCCCACTGGGGATGTGCCCGCAACCCAGGCACATGCCCCCGACCGGAATCGAACCCGGGACCCTTCAGTCCACAGGCCGATGCTCTATCCACTGAGCCAAACCAGTTTCGGCTGGTTCCTGAGTCTTTAACAGTTGAAAAAGTTATGAAACAATTTGTAAAATTTGAACATTCAAGTGTTTGCTATTAAGGAGTTATTACATTTTTTTAGATGTGATCAAACTATATTTTATAGAAAAATCCTTTTAGAAGTACCTAATGAAATGTTACAGTAAAATTATGATTTCTGTAATTTGCTTCAAAATAATCCAAGGGAAGGCGGGGAAAATAAGACCTACAAGAAGTTGCTGAATTGAACATTAAAAATTTGAAAAATACAAGTGTAACAATTTGAGTGAAACAGCCAGTGTGGACTGAGGGAGGAAGGCTTCATGGAAAAGGGTAGACCAACAATTCTTAAGAAATGCAGAAGCAAGATTGAGGAGATGGCAAGGGGATGGAGACCAGGAGGGTATGACTTGAATTTAAGTCAGACCAGTAAGGTAGATAGATTTCCCTTTTAGGCAATCTATGGTTTTTAACCTGTTTTTTGTTTTGTTTGTTTGTTTGTCATAGATTCCTTCAAGAAATTAGTGGCCCATTTTCCCAGAAAAAATAATATTGACCATTTTACATTTTATAGTTAGTGATTTATGGGCTTCCTGAAGTCACTCATGTAGACTGCCCATCCCTCATCCCCATTGCCTTAAATCTCCACATTCTGGGTTAAGTGCTACAAAAACCTGTGATTTAGGTGGAACATTTTATTTCCTTGTTTCCTGATTCCACTCAGACCAAAGTTGAAGCTTGTAATTATTAAAGGCTGGTTTGGCAGCAGCATTCTTTTTAGTGTAGATACCTTTGCTTCCTGACTTGCTCCTGCAAGTGGATTTGATGATGCACTGTATATGGCTTAACCATGTGGAATTGCTGATATTTAGTTGTTTTTGACTTATTGAAATGGCTGTTTCAGTGGTTTTCTGTATAATTTCTAAATTATCTCTTTCATGCTGTTCACAGGTTGAGTAATGTAGGTCACCCTGTAACACCTCTCTCTAGGGCTTTCACTTATTTTTTTTTAATATAAATTGATTTCAGAGAGGAAGAGAGAGGGAAAGATAGAAACATCAATGAGGAGAATCATTGATTAGCTGCCTCCTGCATGCCCCCTATTGGGGATTGAGCCCACAACTTGGGCATGTGCCCTTGACCAGGAATCGAACTCAGGACCCTTCAGTCCACAGGCCAACGCTCTATCCACGGAGCCAAACCAGCTAGGGCAACTTTCACTTATTTCATTGTTCTGGTATTAGAGGGCAAGAAAGGAAGGTACATTGCCCTTACAAAGCAGCCTTAGGACTGGAGAATGCAGTTGCAGTGGTATCTGAAATACTGAAGGGTCTTTACTTGCAGCAGTTTATTTCCAAAATTTGAGTTGTCTCTTAATTCCCAATCTTGTCATGTGCCATCTGTAAGAACTTGCTTTTATCTTTATTGCTCCTTGTTGCTATAGATAGAATCTCTAGTATAAGTGTTAAAATTAAGCCACTCTCACATATTACTTATTAAAGGATTCTTTGTAATGAAGAAGTGTGGAGCAAAGCATTGAACTGACATCTTATTTTCCCTGGTAACTCATGCATTGATAAAGACACATGCCTAGCCTTGGCTGGGTGGCTCAGTTCATCATCCCTTGCACCAAAAGGTTGCAGGTTTGATTTCCAATCAGGGCACATACCTAGATTGCGGGTTCAGTCCCGTCAGGGCAAGTATGGAGGCAACCAATTGATGTTTCTTCTTTCATATTAATATTTCCCTGTCCCTCTCTCTCTTAATAAAAAAAGGCACAACACCTATGTGGTACTCCTACTAATGTATACCTGACTCTGAATGCAAGGCAATTATCATGTGAATCCAAACAAAGGGCCATCTGCAAAACAAATGGCCTGTAACCTTCAAAAATGTCAATGTAAAATAAAAAGGCAAAGGAGCTATTCTTAGATAAAAGAAAACATAACTAAATCCCATGTGTGCTCTTTGATTTAACCTTATATGAAAAATGTTAGAGGATAGTATTGAGACAATTAGGGAAATAAAAATATGGGTTACATATTAGGTAATAGTATTATATCAGTGTCAAGTTTCCTGATGTTAATAGGTGTGGGGAGAAGCTTCTGTTTTTATGTGTGCTGAAATATTTTGGTTGAAGTGTCAGAAAACAAGCAGAAAAAGCACACACAAGATCATGTGAGCCTTGGCCAGATAGTTCAGTTGATTAGAGCATTGTCTTGATACTCCAAGATGTGGGTTCGGTCCCTGGTCAGGGCACATACAAGAATCAAGGAATGCATAAATAAGTGAAATAAATTAGTTTCTCTAATTTATTAGAGAAATTCAATAAATAAAACTCAATAAATAAAAAAAATTTAAGTTAAAAAAAAGTTGAGGAAAAAGTTCATTTTACCTGGGCAAATCTATAATAATAAAAGCATAATATGCTAATTAGATGGGATGTCCTTCAGATGAAGCCGGGGCTTCGAGGGAAGCCCAGGTCCTGGGTGCCAGAGGGAAGCTGGTTCTGGCAGCCAGGGGAAGGAAGGCCTACTCTTGCATGAACTTCGTGCATTGGGCCTCTAGTAGTAACGTAAGTTCCTTCAAGATCACATAGAAAAAGTCTGCAACAAAACTGGACTCTTCATCTAGGAAGTATGAAAGGTTGCAAATTTATTCTGCTCACTCCTTTTACCTTACCCCCCACTCCCTTGCTGGCCCAGGAAAACTTCAGGCCTATCAACTTCTCTACCAATTGATGTTTCTTCTTTCATATTAATATTCATATTAATAACCTATCAACTTCTTCTTGGCTTTTTCTGATTAAAATTTTTTATCTTTTGCCAATTAAGTCTTAGATTCTGGATTTGGTATAAGTTGCCTCTAGTATTCTTGACAGATGATTAAGACATAAACTTAAAAAACAAAGGGACCTTAATCCACCCCGTTTTGGACAATGGGAGAGATCCACTAATTTGACAAAAGATTTGACTGCTTTTGTGTCAGCATTGTTCTAGGTGTTGGGAAATAGCAGTGAGCAAAAGTTTCTGACCTGTGGAGCTTGTGTGGTAACTGTCAGTCCTGGGATTTAACAAAATAGACTGGGTAGCTTGTAAAGCAAAAATGTTTCTGGCAGTTTTGGAGGCTGGGAGTCTGACAGCAGGGTACCAGCATGGTCAGGTAAGGATCCTCTTCTAGGTCACATTCTGATTGTATCCTCACAAGTGGAAGGGGACAAGGGATCTCTGGAGCCCTTTTTATATAAAGGCATTACTCCCATTCCACCCTCAAGGCCTATCACTCCCCAAAGGCTCCACCTCCGAACACCATTGCCTTGAGGTTAAGATTTCAACACATGGATATGGGGGGTTGGAGGAATAACACAGATACTCAGATATCATAGTGGGGTGGGGGGGAGGAAACATTGGGTGGTAATAACTGCTAAGGAGAATAGGATAGAGCCGTGGTTGGCAAACTGGCTCGCGAGCCACATGCGGCTTTGGCCCCTTGAATGTGGCTCTTCCTAAGTTTTAGGAGTACCCTAATTAATAATGTACCTACGTATATAGTTTAAGTTTAAAAAATTTGTCTCTCAATCATTGTACTGTTGATATTTGGCTCTCTTGATTAATGAGTTTGCTGACCACTGGGATAGAAGATGGGAAATAAGGACTTGAGAGGGAACTATTTTTTAAAAAAAAATATTTTTATTGATTTCAGAGTAAGGGAGAGACAGAGACAGAAATATTGACGGGAATCATTGATTAGCTGCCTCCTGCATGCCCTATGGTCAAGCCCACAACCTGGCTGGGTATGTGTCCCGACTGGGAATTGAACTGTCACCTCCTAGTTAATAAGTCGACGCTCAACCACTGTGCCAAGCCAGCTGGGAGCTGCTATTTTATGAAGTTTCAAAACTTTAGGAATAAAGTGAGTCAAGTGGAAAGCTAGGAGAATTCCTGCAAGGGATGACAAAAACCACAAAGTAAAATAGGAAGTTAGGGAGAAAGTAATGAAGGGCCTCATCACTGCTGTGGGTAAATAGTAGCAATGTGTGTAATTTTTTTAAATAGATATTTGGATTGTTTCCCAAATATCCAACTTTTTTTAAATTTTAGATTATTTTATTTTTATATATCTTATTGATTTTTTTACAGAGAGGAAGGGAGAGGGGATAGAGTTAGGAACATCGATGAGAGAGAAACATTGATCAGCTGCCTCTTGCACACCTCCTACTGGGGATGTGCCTGCAACCAAGGTACATGCCCTTAGCCGGAATCGAACCTGGGACCCTCCAGTCCGCAGGCCGAGGCTCTATCCACTGAGCCAAACCGGTTAGGGCAAGGTGTGTAATTTTAAGGGGGGAAGACTACTTTTAATAATCCAAGTAGTAACTAATACTAAGTGGTAGAGTGGAGATGGTGATTCTGGATGTGCTTTGAAGTTTAAAGATTTGTTCATTCCAGGTTTGGGCAACCATAAAGCAGCACATTTACTGGAAAGACCACTTAGGAAAATCATAAGTTCCTTTTGGGACCTATCAAGCACTTGTCACAAAAGGGAGACTATTTGAAGAATAAAAATCTTTTGGCCTTTTAAGACTGTTTGCTCTAGTATCAGTTTTATTGGTCTGTATCGGGAATACTGCTGTATGTTCACTACACATGGGGAAGCTTGAGACAGTTGTGGGTATCTATCCAGGCAGCTCTTCTCCTAATATAAGCCATATTGTTTCAGGGGATGTTTGGCTGCTCTCCGATACCAAGGATGGATCTTGAATCATATAAGACAGTTCTCAATTGGGGTGCTTTTGAAATCCTTGAAAGGCTTAGGTTCTAGAGGTGTTTAGTGGCCAAGGGCCAACCACAGGTGCTAAACATCTATCTATATACATAAAACCCTAATATGCAAATAGACCGAACTGCTAAACAACTGGTCACTATGATGTGCACTGACCACCGGGGGCACATGCAGAACATGGTGGGAGCCACAGTGGGATGGGCTGGGTGGGGGTATGGAGGATGGGCAGAGACCTACCCCTGTGCCCACTGCAGCTTTGTGGCCCAAAGTTCCTTTTAAGGTGCACAGATTCGTGCACTGGGCCCCTAGTCCAGTGATGGCGAACCTTTTGAGCTTGGCGTGTCAGCATTTTGAAAAACCCTAACTTAACTCTGGTGTCGTGTCACATATAGAAATTTTTTCGATATTTGCAACCATAGTAAAACAAAGACTTATATTTTTGATGTTTATTTTATATATTTAAATGCCATTTAACAAAGAAAAATCAACCAAAAAACGAGTTTGTGTGTCACCTCTGACATGCGTGTCATAGGTTTGCCATCACTGCCCTAGTCTAACAATAACATGCCACAAAACAGTCCTTCATAAATTATTGCACAGGGCCACTAGTTTCCCACCAAGTGTCCATCTGGCTGAGAACTTGAACTAGAATTTATTTTTTACGAGAATCTCAAGAAAGTATTTACATGGCTATCAATGACCAATTTCCCAGGAATGTAATTATCATGTAAACAATGTCCTTCACGTTACAGTACTGTATTAATTTTTAAAAAATGATTTGAGAGAGGAAGAGAGAAACATCATTTTGTTGTTCCACTTATTCATATATTCATTGGATACTTCTTATATAGACCCCAACTGTAATTTGAACCCACAACCTTGGCCTATTGGAAAGACACTTTAACCAACTGAGCCTACCCAGCAAGAGTCTCATTGTATTGAGTTTTAAATATTTATGAGTTATGTTTCTAAACATCACCACAAAATAAAAGCCATGACCTCTGATGGGATCTAAGTCCTATGTTCTTAAGAATCCTGCAGGCATGACATACGATAAATCTTCTCTTGGGAGACTTTTGGGGAAAAATTCTTAACACTTAGATGTAAGAAAGATGCAGTCACCTTTCTGCTTCTGAAGTTGTCAGCACGTGGTAATTAGAACTACATCATAATTTAAGATAAGACTAGCCATGTGCTGAGGGTGAAAGCAAATATGGTAATTACCAGTACCTAACATTATTGAGCCATTAAACTTGTAACTTAGGGTTTACTACTAGATTTATATACAGCTACTTAGAACTGAAAGCAACCTGAAAATAGTAGCCTGTTTTCATGCTAGATAGAGATCTAGACTTTTAACATTCCAAATGAAAGATGGAGCTAAAAGAAATCAACAAAAAACCCTCAAACCCAGAGTTGTACTTAGCCTCACCCCTCACAAACAAGAGATCAAGATGCTTTTCATATTTATTTTTTAAAAAAATCCAGAATGGATCAAAAAGAATAATCCAGGGTACAGGTGCCAAAGGCCAGAAGGTAGCTATAAAAGTGTGCCATAGGAAAATTAGGGAGCCTTATTACCTTGTTTAAAAGCTGTACCTAACATAAATAGCTTAGCTTCCCCTGCTCTACCTCTGAATGTGGCACAACAGGCTTGTCTTGCAAGGCCTCAGTTGAAGGATCCCATGTATACACACAGGCTGGTATGGCAGTACTTGTCTTATATCCCCAGTTGGTTTTATTCCAGGTCTGACTACCTTCGTTGTTGTGTGTGGGATGGTTTCACCCCTTGGAAATACAGGTATTTCAGCACAAAACAATGTTAAGTCTTCACAATCAATAAGTCATCACCTTCCCTTTTCGTGCAGCTAAAAAATGATAGGCTAGGGACAGACAGAACATTGTGAGCTTTGTTACTGTTGGAATTACCACTCATTAAATGATCATTAGCTAAGTCACTAAATTTACATATTAAGGGAATTATATATAGAATACTGCAAAAACACAGTAAAAGACTGAAGTCTGCCCATTTCTGCTCAGGAAGTCCCTTCACTCCCAAGCGTCATGTTGTCCTTTTGGCTCCAAAGTTTACTGTTATTACTGTTTCTCTTCTTTTTGATCTTCCTTTTGTTCCCCAGCACTAGAACTTCCAGAGCCTTCTCGCTCAGAGGCCATCTGTTAAGAAAACATTTGACAGTCACTCATTTAATGTTAAGGCTGACAGCTTGCTCTCTGGAGCCATATCCCACCTATTTCACCCTCACCCTCCCAGTACACTATTGGTGGTTTCTGTGACTCCTTTCCTTTGACCTCCCTCACAAAGTAGAGTCAAGAAGGAAGGATATTTTCAACATGCCCAGTTCTATAAAATGGCGATGTAGGGAGCCATCAGTGAGTCATCAAGAGCAGTTACATCAAGATCAGATGAGAAGGCAAATAAGTCATTGAGCAAAACACCCTTCAGTCCTTGTACCTTTTTGTATGCCATTTCGAAGAGCTTCAGTGATGCTTGCTGAAGGGAAGATGCTGCCTGCCTTATGTTTTCTCCAGTTTCACTATCTTTTCGAGCCAGGAGCTCTCTCATTTTGGAAATCTCCTCTTTTAGTTTGTTGCACTAAAAAACAAAATAAAACAAAGCCCTCACTTTTTTTGGGTTTTCTTATCCTATTACATGAAACAGTAATATTCAGAAACATTTTTTAAAAACTAAATTCCAATCAAGACCCACACAAACTTCATTGACATTGGTGACAATGCCTCCCAACTTCTTGAACTGTTGTATTATAAAAGAGGGCTCACCTCATCAGCAGGCAATTGGTCCTTGTATTCCTCCATCTTGCTTTCTGTATCATGGATGATTCCTTCAGCCATATTAACTGCTTCAACTCGTTCCTACGAGACATTAGAAATTGAAGACCTCCCAATTGGTTGGCTGAAAGTCCTCACTGAGAAAGACAACATGCTGACTGCTACATATAGTTAGAGTAAAAACAGTAAGAGGGAGAAATCATTGTAGTTGGTGTGAGCTAGTCTGATGTCTGTGAAAGATTTTAGCTGAATTCTTATAACAAAAATCAATATAGGAAGACTTGGAATAAATAAAGGCATTCCACATAAGTTACAACAAAGGGAGAAAGGGGATAGATTGAGAGTAACAGAAGATAGAAGATCAAAGATAAATGTCTAAACTCCTTTCATCTCCCAGCTGAAAAGACAGAAAGTACCAATCACCTTCTTTCGCCTGTCTTCCTCAGCATACTTCTCTGCGTTCTTAACCATATTTTCAATATCATCTTTGCTTAACCCACCAGAAGACTGGATCACAACTACAGTGAAAAGAAAGCATTTTGTTACTTCCCTGGTAAAATTATCTCACCCTCTATTTGTATTGAAAAGAACAATATGCCTGCTCAGAATAGCCAATCTTGATGTAAATTACGAAGAGGAATACCCTACTGTCCTATAATAGACAGAAGGAAACAAAGGTCTGATATACACAAAGACCAACTATCCTGCCAAACCCCCAAGACTTTAATAAGCTCAGCAATGCAGAGGCTCAGTGCTTGCCTATTTGGGGGAATAAACAAATCTGTTAATGTGAATCTGATAATTGAGAAAAGGGGCAAGAGGACTCATTCTCCCGAGGCTAGAAAAAGATATGCACAACCTAGAGCAGTGATGGCGAACCTTTTGAGCTCGGCGTGTCAGCATTTGAAAAACCCTAACTTAACTCTGGTGCCGTGTAACATACAGAAATTTTTTGATATTTGCAACCATAGTAAAACAAAGACTTATATTTTTGATATTTATTTTATATATTTAAATGCCATTTAACAGAAAAAACCAAAAAAATGAGTTCGTTCGTGTGTCACCTCTGACAGGCGTGTCATAGGTTCACAATCACTGGTGTAGATGCTCTCTTATAAATTTGGGTC
>NW_006296634.1:1987253-1999722 GCF_000327345.1 Myotis davidii | reverse complement strand
AAATCTCATTACTGTTCATCTCACCAAGAACCAGTAAGCAACACTAATTAGAAGTCAGTAATATCAAATGTCTCTTAAATTAGTAACCAAAAATTTCTCCTACTTAGCACTGTCTATGAACATTTCCCTGTCTTATATCTTCTATCTATATATATAAAAGCCTGAACAACCAAACACTATGATGTGCACTGACCAACACAGGGCAGATGTTCAACACAGGAGCTGCCCCCTGGTGGTCAGTGTGCTCCCACAGCGGGAGCACCACTCAGCTGACAGGTGCCAGACGCTGGGCCCATGGCTGGCAAGTGCAGCTGTGGTGGTGCAGCCTAGCCTGCAGGGATCTGGCTGAAACCCACAGTCCAACATCCCCCAAGGGGTCCCAGATTGTGAGAAGGCACAGGCCAGGCTGAGGAACCCCACCAGTGCACGAATCTGTGCACCAAGCCTCTAGTCTATATAATAAAAGCCTAAGCAACCGTTATGGCAGAACAACTAGTTGATTCAACACAGGAGCTACCCCCTGGTGGTCAGTGCGCTCCCACACGGGGGAGGGCCGCTCAGCCAGAAGCTGGGCTCCTGGCTGGTGAGTGCAGCAGTGGGAGCGCTAAGGAGCAAGGGGTCCCGGACTGCAAGAGGGCACAGGCCAGACTGAAGCGAGGGGTCACCTCCATTCCCCCCACGAATTTCATGCACTGGGCCTCTAGTATATTTATAATATTCTTAAAGTTCCTAAGGCACAAGCAAGGCTTTCAGGTAAAAATTGAAGCCAAGGGCTCTTCAGTTGCAGAATTTGTATGTACACTATGTTAAGATAACAAACTACCTGTGTTTCAGCAATTAACAGTACTATTAATAGGGGTTGAAATATAGTCTAACTGTACAATAAAAAAGAAAGGAGCATATTTAGGATTCCCAATACCTACCAAAGTAAACTGTCCAAGAAGTTTGTTGTCTCCAGCCATCTCTCTCTCACCCTGGCACACTTTAATCTCCACCTGAGTCTGACCATCAGCGGCTGTAGAAAACACCTAGGGAAAAAGAAACTTTCTGGGTTGTCTATCTAATTAAACTACTCCCCTTACACAGAGGACAAGCCAAAGAAAGAAACTCACACTGTAATACTGGAAGAGTCCTACTGTACACAATTTTCAGAACAAAGGCTTATGTCTTTTGCTGGGAACAGGAGTAGGATTAGCACAGCAAAAGGGCACCCAATAGCTATTGTTTCTCTAAGCAAATGCACTGTAAAAAGATGCAGCATTGGCACAGAAGGCCTCAAGAGAAGGTGCCAAAAAAACGAGATGTTGAAACATGCTCATGTGAGGAAACAGGTCAGAGATAGGACATGCATTTTGTGCTCAGTCACAGGACGTCACCACATACTTTTCTTCAGAATGATGTGTTGACAATACATCACAGCACAAATATAGCAATAGCCAGTTTTCCATAAAAACATCAAAATTAGAAAAGTCAAGACATCACTCTTAATCCAAAGACCCAAGTCATTGTCCAAATAGCCCTGCCTGGCATCACAGGACACCCATCAGTCACCCATAATAGAAGCTCATTGCACTGTCTTGGTCAGGCCATTCTTTTTATTGCCTTTGAGAACAGAAGAATATAGAGAATTTAGTCCCAAATGATGAGGTTTCTTTTGGTAAGTTAAAGAGTGAAGTTTTCTGGGAAAAGCTCACAAAAATAACTCCAATCACATCCCTCACAGAACCTACTAATCTCTGTGACAAGGTAGAAGGGGGAGGCTCTTACCTGACTTTTCTTGGTTGGAATAGTGGTGTTCCTGTTAATAAGTTTGGTAAATACACCTCCCAGAGTCTCAATACCCAAAGAAAGGGGAGTGACATCCAGGAGCAGCACATCTGTGACATCACCAGCCAACACACCTCCCTGAATGGCAGCTCCCATGGCCACAGCCTCGTCAGGATTGACAGCTTTACTTGGGGCTCGGCCAAAGAGATCCTGCACAGTCTGCTGAAGCTGAGCACCAAGAGAAAAGAACCTGTCACCCACTACTCAAAGCAACTAACTGCCCAAGATGGAGAGAGAGAACACACCTGTCCCAAGACCATAGCAAATCACAGGACAAGTTGCTTCAGATCCAAGAATTTCACTCAAATTACTAGTATTTCATAGTTGAATTCTTGTTAATGATCCGAGTATATCATGTAGGTAACACTCATTTACTTTACTCACATATGTCATTCATAGCCTTTTAAATTTGGGAAGAATTAGTGTTAAGTTTGTTATCTGGTTTCCCATACAATACATTGCATTAGAAATGGTGTAGCCCTGGTCGGTATGGCTCTGTTGGTTGAGCATTGTCTGTTACACAGAAAGGTTATGGGTTTGATTCCTGGTAGGAGGCATGCAGGAGGTAGCTGATCTATGTATCAACTAAACACCAACTAAAAGGAAGCAGTGCAGAGATCATACCATGACAACAGTGGTGCTAACATGAGACATGCTCTTCCCTCCTTTTTTAAATAATGCTAGGGGAAAGTGCTATTTAAATAGCATCTAGGATATTTGCTAACAGAATATCATCCAGGTCCAAAGCCTCTTGTTTCCTCTCCAGATTTATTCTGTGCATATTTTCCTAAGCCCACATACTTGAAAATTTAATATCAAGGCCCAAGATAATTCCATGAAAGTCATAAAGAATTGCTTCTTCAACAGTTTGTGCTCAGTCATTAACTTTCTACACACCTGTCTTTTCAGAATGATGTGTTGATGAATAGAATGCATCATTGCACAAATCTCTGTTGAAGAGTTACAATTAATTAAAAGCCTTAAACACTATGCTGTAAAGACACATGTCCAAAATTATTCCACAGAGGCCAGTTAGTGTCAAGGTTTTATACTTTTTAACTGAATTTTTAGAGAGGAAAGGAGAGAAACATCAACCTGGGCATATGCTCTACTGAGAATCAAACCAGCAAACTTTCAGTGCACATGATGATGCCCAACCAACTGAACCACACCGGCCAGGGCAGTATCAAGGTTTTAAGCTATCTCTGACCTCATGTTCATTCCTAAAAATTCTTTAAGACTGAAGTTCAGAATTCTCCCAGTCACCACCCCAAGGACATTTTGCCCTTCCTAATCCTTTTTCTTATATCCTTGAATTTAAAAAAGAGGCTGAAAAGAACTCTTCAGTTAAAGCACAAATTCATCCTTTCTGGATAACCATGGAAGAAAGGCCACATATTCATATCCCTACACATAAGCCATTTGTCTCCCCCCAAAAAACATGCAGGTCCTTTCTGCTTGCCAAGTTGAGAATTCCATGGATCCATCCATACCTTGGGCATTCTAGTCATGCCACCAACAAGAATCACTTCTCCTATGTCACTCTTGCTGACTTCTGCATCTTGCATGGCTTTTTGGCATGGGGCGATGGTCCTCCTGATTAGCTCAGCGACAATCCCCTCAAACTGAGCCCGGGTCAGCTTCATATTCAAATGCTTAGGTCCAGATGCATCCATTGTAAGATATGGCAAGTTGATGTCAGTCTGCAAAGGAAGCAGGGAGATCAGTAGTGGTGAAGTTTCTTTCTTTAAAAAAAAATATATATTTTATTGATTTTTTACAGAGAGGAAGGGAGAGGGATAGAGAGTTAGAAACATTGATCAGCTGCCTCCTGCACACTCCCCACTGGGGATGTGCCCGCAACCAAGGTACATGCCCTTGACTGGAATCGAACCTGGGACCCTTGAGTCCACAGGCTGACGCTCTATCCACTGACCCAAACCAGTTAGGGCAAGTTTCTTTATTCAATAAATACTATAGGACAGGAAGACTTTGAATGCCACAGTGGTCACACCTACTTTAAAGGAAAAGCTACCACAGTGACTCTTTAAGAGTCCAACCCTATCTCTCCAAAGGTAAAAACACTTCAGAATTTTATTATTAAACAATGAAGATCAGAGGAGAGAAGCAGGAAAAAGCCCTGTTCAGGAGACAAGAAATATTCTACCACTAAATATATAGGGTAGGGCAAAATGACATTTAAGGTTGTGAGTACGCGAAACAGTTCATTCCTATATTAATTACTATATTTTCTATACAAACAACTGTAAACCTACCTTTGCCCCACCTTGTACATTAAGAACCATACTACAGCCTGGCCAGTGTAGCTCAGTAGCTGAGCACAGACCTACGAACCAGGAAGTCACAGTTCAATTCCCAGACAGGTACATGCCTGGTTTACATGCTCAATCCCTAATGTGGGGCATGTAGGATGCAGCCAATCAATGATTCTCATTCATGCTTCTCTTTCTCCCTCTCCCTTCCTCTCTGAAATCAATAAAAAATATTTTTTTTATAGGAAAAAGAATTACACTACTGTTTTTTCCACCAAGTTTTAAAAAACTCCACCTACGGTAGTTATAAACAACAACAAGAGATCCAAGATATGCTCCGAACCAAATAACCTGCCACCAAGCCAGGGCTTTGTTTCAGGAAGACGATTAGAAAGCTATGAACAACAGAGATGCTCTTTAACTACAAGGACTGACTTTACTGCCATCATATCCACAGAGAACTGCTAACATGGCCACAATCAGACCATGTAGTATCTAATATTTAATAAACCCCAAATCCTAATAAGGCATGGATTAAAAATATTTAGACCTGCCCAAAGTGGCTCACTGGTTGAGCATTGACCTATGGACCAGGAGGTCACAGTTCAATTCCTGGTCAGGGCATATGCCCGGGTTGCGGGCTCCATCCCCAGGAGACACCCAGGAGGCAACCAATCCATGATTCTCTCTCTTGATGTTTCTATCTCTCTCCCTCTCCCTTCCTCTCTGAAATCAATAAAATATATATTTTTTAAAAAAAGAATATTTAGACCAAAAAAATCTCATCACTGAACATGCTGAAACAGATGTCCTAGGGGTGGACCCCCGGGAACAGAATTACCTTATGCCTCTCCTCTAACTTCACATCAAAGCAAGGCCCGCAGGGATTAAAGACTCGGGAGCAAATCCTTAAACTTTTCCTTGAGTAAAGTACTGGGACTATTAAATGCTTAATATGAGAGTTAACACATCTTCTGTAGAAACAGTGTTACTGGGTTTTGCCTTAAAGAACACCATTGACCATTTCCTTCTTTCTTTGCAAACTGTCAATAATCCGAATTAGAAAATAGAATTTCATCATCCAAACCAATATGATTCAATAGAACTTTTTGTGACACCAACAATGTTCTATAATCTGCGTTGTTCAATTCAGCAGCCACTAGCCACTTATGGCTGAGCTCCTGAAATACAGCTAGCACAACTGAGGAACATAATTTGAAATTTGTAGTTAACTTTAAATATCCACAAGTGGCTACTGTTTTAGTGTAGTTCTATATGCTGTAAGTTAATGACAACCTGAAAAACTCCAGGACTCTCAACTCTATAAAATCAGTTCATCACAGTTTTGTCCTTCATTTCCCTCAAATCCAAGTATCTTTCACTATCAGTCCTCTCTCTTACCAACTGATGGGCTACAATAACCTCCCAGGGATTTCCCACATCCACTCACGTTGCCTTCTGCCACAGAACCCTTCCCCACTGAAAATAAAACTGTGCTCTATCGGCCAAAGTGCTTTTCATAAACCCAAATCTGACCATGTTATTGCCCCCACACAAAGTTTTTACTGGTTTATTCTCAGAACAGATACCAAAACAAATCTATAAAGCTAGGACTCTAGCCTCCGGTCCCATGCTTGTCTGCACTTTGGCCACACTGACCCCTTCTCAGCACTGCATACTTGATTAATTCAGCATTTCCTAATTAACTCATCTTTCAGACGTCTCCTTGCTATGTCCAACATCTCTGTCAACTGTCAGGTTCCTCTAATATAAATCTAACTTTGCCTTTCTCGTACATTAATAACTTACATTCAGAGAACTTATTACTACACATTCTAAGCATGTTACATGTATGTATGAATTTAGTAATCCTTGAAATTCTAAGAGGAAAAGTAGTACTATTATCTGCATTTTATAGAATGGAAATGTTAAGTCATTCACCCAAGGTCACACTGCTAAGTGATGAAATAGGACCTGAACCCCAACAGTCTACTTGTAGAGCCACTCTTAACCTTTCTTTACATTACTTCTGGCTTGACGTTTTAAGTATCTTTGACATTTTATATAATGTTCTATATAACGTCCACCTCCCACAACACACTAAACTACACGAACAAGGGTAGTGTTTCTCAGAATTTATCCTAAAGGTTTATAATCATACATGCACAAACATTAATGTACAAGGATGCTCAATATACCTTGCTACAATGACAAAATGCTGAGAAAAAAAAAAATCCTAATGCCTATCAATAGGATACAGCAGGTCTTTGAATAACATTTTGTTATAACATCAATGAGATGTCATAGGAATTTATCAAATAGCCTATGAAAAACTGGTTTCCTTATACAACATTTTGCTTAAAACTCACAGACCTATTGATGATATCAAGTGAGGACCTACTGTACAGCCACATAAAAACCAACCAACCTTCCCCTCCAAAAAGTGTCAGACCCCTGGGAAGAATTATAAGCTATTCTCTGGCAGACTGCAATATTTCAACCCTAACCCATCATGTTGCAAAGTTCTGCCACTCTGTATGATAGCAGGAAACAAAGCAACATCATCATCATCATGGGTGACTTTGTACAACTTTATCATTCCTCATAGCTACTTAAAAAAAAGAAATTCCAGGTTTGACTCAAGTTTAACACCTCTTCTCCTCCCATTGGTAATCAAACTACTAAAGTAGTCACAGGTTGTTTCTCTGCCACCTAAGAACCTGAAATTAAATCTCTTGCCTTCCACCTTGTTTCGTCTCTGACCGGGATCTACCATACTTTCTACATCCCTATTCTTGGTTATTAAAGCAAAGTGAAGCTTCATCTCTCTGAAATGAAGCAGGATAGGCTGACACCTTAAAACAGATGCTGAGCAAATCTGATGCCCAGAGGGAAAAACTTGCTCAGGTGCATAAACCCCAGCCTTCATAGCTCACTTTCTAGATCAGTGATTCAAATTAAAGGAGAAACTATTAGAGACCCACACAAAGGGGTATCTTGAGTTAAGTGAAGACAGCAGTGCTGAGAGTCTCCTGATATTTACAGGGTAGCAATTATAGCTTTGCACACTGCTAGTCTAGATTTTAGCTCCAGTACACATAACCTCGGATTTGGATGGTTAACAAATTTAGGTCACCCATTAAAACACACACACCACCTGCTCCTTTGCTCATGGAAAGGTTTTTACCACCAATCAGCAAATGGTAAGACCATTAAAATATGCTATTCAAGTAAGCTCAGGCTGAAAAGATCCATCAAGACTGCTGGGATTTGTCCATGTCTCACCTGCACAGATGAGGAGAGTTCACACTTAGCCTTCTCAGCAGCTTCCCGAACTCTCTGAAGTGCCATGTTGTCTTTGGTCAAATCAACTCCCGTCTACAAAGTGAAGACATTAATGCTAGTATTAATGAGGTGATAAATACTCTTAAATTGCAGTGATACGCTGTTAACAATTTAAAATAGAGCCTAACTTTATAAACAAGCATAAGTTACTTCTTCCCTTTAAAATTCTGTCGGGAAAAGAAAACCTATTCTAAAAGGGCTATCTATGCCTGGAGTCAAAGGCCAGAACTGATCTTAGTTCTTTCAACCGTAGGAGTCTAGCTCAAAAAAAGGAGTTCCCAGAATTCTTTTTTCAATATTGTACAAAGAGTGCCATATCCTTTCAACAGAAACACAAACATTTCAGTGTTCTACTCAGGGCAAAAAAATTTAGTGCTCTATTCAGGGCAGCTATCTGAGTAAGGAAATTTTCACTATCCCGATGTCTACAGATTAACCACACCAGTAACTAACCTCTCTTTTAAACTCCTTCACAATGTGTTGTAGCAAGGCCTGGTCAAAGTCTTCACCACCTAAGAAAGTGTCTCCATTGGTGGACTTCACCTCAAATACTCCTTTCTGAATTTCCAGGACAGAAATATCAAAAGTTCCACCACCTAAATCATATACAGCAATGCTAGAAAGAAAAAAAGGAAGGCCTTAAGGAACAAAAGTAATGCTACAACATGGACAAACATGAAAACATATCTGACCAGCACATGGTGGAACCTATGCCAACATACATTTCAATAACCAAATAAACTTACCTATTTTCCCCAAAGTATAATTATGAAATTTGATAATTGTGTGACATTTGTATTAACATATGGCCCTAACATGTGAAGTATACATACAATTGAAATGAATAAATTCACTTAAAAGCAAAACCACTCTTTTGGAGGGGAGGAAATGACCCTATTAGACCAGTAATTACGGGAAAATAGTAAATAAATAAAAAGTCTTGAAATGAATGAAAAACAGATTATACAGCCTTGCAGAACATCAAGGCAGTATATTTTTAGTCTAAATACAAGAATCAATCACTAAGAAATCAAAATGATGACTTAGGATGAATCTTGGTGGAGTTTATTATATAGACTTACACTTTATCTTCCGATTTGTCTAGACCATAGGCCAGAGCAGCAGCTGTGGGTTCATTAATCACCCGAAGCACATTCAGTCCAGCTATCTGACCAGCGTCCTTAGTGGCCTAAAAAAGAAAAAAGCCTTTTCCACCTTTGTGTCCGAAATACCACTAATTTCCTAAATAAAAATGCTAATTGACTCACCTGTCTTTGTGAGTCATTGAAATAAGCTGGGACTGTGATCACAGCATTTTTTGCTGTATGCCCCAGGTAATTTTCTGGAAAAGAATCAAGGAACGAATCCAATCATGCGATTGTCAGTTGAAATAGGTAACAGAATTACTAATGTAACCTAACAACCTATATCATCCTTTTGGAGCCACAAACAGCACACACCAGTTTTTCAGCGTGCTAAGACCTAACATGTAGAGACCTTGTAGGAAAATACTCCAACTGAAGATAATAATTAAAAACCAAGACCTCACCTCTAACACTTCAGTGAAAGTTCAACAACCAGAATGACTTAAAATGACTACTAGTTTCATCATCAATGGGAAGTTCTAAACTTTTACCTAACAGACAAAAGCTTATGTGTCATCTTTTGGCTTTCAAACTACTCCTCCCCTACTGGAAAAAAGGACCAAGAAAGCCACCATTAGGAAAATTTGGAAGATGTATTCAATCTGCAGAGAATAGTATGAAGAGTTTTGCCATCCCTAGGTTTTCTGTATAAAAGCCACCAGACTCATCCAAGGGACACTGGGGTATAAAAGCTAGTGATCTCAGATAAATCACCCAGTTCTTAGTACTTTCCCAGACGTGAACTAAACATCTCACCTGCAGTCTCTTTCATCTTCATCAACACAAATGCTCCAATCTGACTTGGAGAATAGAGTTTTCCATGAGCTTCAACCCAGGCATCACCATTGGAGGCGCGGACAATTTTAAAGGGAACATTTTTACTGCAAGACACAAAAATTGTATTTGAAAAAACATGGCAGGGTAATCTACCATGAATATCCACCCTCCCATCCCCAGAAATCCATGGTCAATGAGAACTTCAGAAATGAATTTAATGAAAGCCTTTAGAAAGTAAACATTAACATGTCAAAACACCCTGATGAAACCCAAACATTCTCTACTTCCCACCAAACAAAAAACTTAAGCAGCTGCTTTGGAAAATGATTATAGTTATCACTTATAGGACACAGAAATTCCATTACTAAGTATCTAGCCAGGAGATATGAAAACATGCGCTCACACAAAAACCTGTGGCAGCATTATTATTCATAATAGCTAAAAAGTGGCCCGGCTGGTGTGGCTCATGGTTGAGCATTGACCCATGAACCAAGAGGTCACCAGTTGGATCCCCAGTCAGGGCACATGCCCAGGTTGCAAGTTCAATCCCCAGTTGTGCAAGAGGCAGCTGATCAGTGTTTCTCTCTCTCTATCCCTCTCTCTTTTTTAAAAAAATATATTTTATTGATTTTTTACAGAGAGGAAGGGAGAGAGATAGAGAGCCAGAAACATCGATGAGAGAGAAACATCGATCAGCTGCCTCCTGCACATCTCCCACTGGGGATGTGCCCGCAACACAGGGACATGCCCTTGACCAGAATCGAACCTGGGACCCTTCAGTCCACAGGCCGACGCTCTATCCACTGAGCCAAACCGGTTTCGGCTCTATCCCTTTCTGTAAAGTCAAGAAAAAAAAAGGGGAAAGCAAACTTAATGTCCATTAACATAAATGGCTAAACAAAATGTATATATCCAGACAATGGAATATTATTTGGCCATATAAAGTAATGAAGTATTGATAACATGCCACAACACAAACCTTGAAAACTATCTCATCAGCACATGCCACTATCTGCCTTACAAATTTAACACCAATTTACATGGCCTAGGAATGACTAGCCAAATCTTCATATACCACATCTATACACAGCAAAGACCTAATCTGTGGAGGCAAAAATAAATTTTTTGAAGGAGATTCCTTTTGGCAGGAGAGGCCTTGCCCCCAGGGACACATAAAATTACTAATGTGCTCAAGGGAACTTGCTAAAAGATTCTTTTGTGTGGCCTTCGAAAATAACTATGCTTTTGTAATTACTCACATGTCTTTCTGGACTTCAGGGTCGTCATATCGCCGGCCAATAAGACGCTTGGTAGCATAGAATGTGTTGTTTGGGTTGGTGACAGCCTGTCGCTTAGCAGGCATGCCAACAAGTCGCTCACCATCTGTTGTAAAGGCTACAACTGAAGGGGTGGTTCTGGCACCTTCAGCATTCTCCAGCACCTAAAACACCCAAAGAAAGACAGAGAATGAGGTTCCAGTGACCACCACTGTCTTTGTATTAATCATTTATGACAAAACAGATGTCAACTCACAACATAAATGCTCAAGAATAGTGGATGTTCAAAATATCTTTATTTTGAAACAACAGAAAGAAAACCAGAATATAAATCAGAGCTTTCATAGTCAATGTAAGGACAAGGTAATCTTTCCTTCTAGAAGAATTAAATCCATTTCTCAATTTTTTTGGTAATGGCTAAAAAGTTTCAGGCATATAAAAATTGCCAAGAAACAATTCAAGAATCTCAGGTGCTCTAAATATCAAGAACCTAGTGGGAATAAAAGTGTCATAAAAAAAGTAAGGAAACTTCTGGAAGAATAGCTACCATAATAGGAATCTCCTAAGATGCTTTACTTAGGTTGCAGCCCATGTATTATGTGGAGCTCCACTTGGGATTGATAACAGAAGTAATCTGTAATCTATCTGTAACCCATCCCAATGGTAATTTAGTAGTCCAAGAGGACACACCTAAATCCTTGGAAGTCAAATCCATTCAATTATCAGCACCATGCAATTGTGACCCAGAGCTTCAAGTCATGCTCACCTTTGCTTGTTTACCTTCCATAACGGCCACACAGGAATTGGTAGTACCCAAATCAATACCAACAACTGCTCCCTTGATTGCTTCTGATCTGTAAAGCATTTAAAACAATGCTATAGTTACCATTTTAACAGTGATCTCCAAAATGGTTACAGGAATAGTACATAAGAAAATATTAGGTACTGTGGGAATAGTGGCACATTACATAATCTGAAAATACAGATGTGTCTTTTCCTGAACAGAATCATTAATCACAAAGTTAGAGACCACTGCTCTGGGGTTTAGAATTTATCTCTCAAAGGAAATAAAGTTACACTTACGCATAGTCCCGCTTTGAAACAATTCTAAAAGTCTCATGACTAAGGCCATTCCAGCCATCCTAAAAAAGAAAAAAGTTACATCAGCCATTATTACATATGAAAACTTGAACTTGTTCCAATTATTCTTCTGAAAGTCTTGAACTCTCATTCCACTTAACTGGGTGGCTATCATATATAAAATATACTGAAATGATGAAGCGTTTCATGTGTAAGAGGCATTGGGGTACTGAAGCAGCAAGTTTAATAAAGCCCTACGTATAGGTGTGTATTGCAGGTATAAGTTTATTTAGAAACATTTACCCTGACCCTGCCAAGCAACTGCTTTAAAGAGAGAGGATAAGAAATCTTGTGGGGTCAACTTAGAAAAAAAAAATTTTTTCAGGAGTAACCTCCAACCTGGATCAAAGAAAAGACCTTTGTTACCACCTAATTTTAGGTCACTTCCAAGCCTTTCTTTAACCCCAGTAAGACAATTCCAGTTCTTCAAAGATGTAGGCTTTTGATCGTACGTGGTAACAAGCACCATGGCTTTCCCACAATTTGCTTACATTTTTTGAAATAACAGGACAATCTTAACCCCAAAATGTGGGGGAACTAACTACACAAACATTCCTAAGCAAAAGAACGGGAACTCGATTCTGGATTTATTAAGGTGTGTTCTTGCTTCATTTCATCTTTGCAGCGGGGTCCTTGCACACATGTATCTTACAGAAGAGGAGAGCAGTCGTCTCCGACTCGTTGG
>NW_006296634.1:1986647-1987176 GCF_000327345.1 Myotis davidii | reverse complement strand
CTAGAATTGCATGCCTCGCCCCCAAGCTCAGACCTGTTTAATCAGCCACAAAACGGGTTGTCAGGACCACTGCCTACGACTTCGTGAAATAAGACTCCGCGCTGGCAAGGGGTGTGACTCAGCAGGGCTCGAGACACGGAGATAAAACCTGAAATGGGCCTTGAATCGGCAGCGCTGATTGCAGAAGGCCCGTTACCTTTCTTCCCACCTGATCTCTCCCAGAGGATTCTGACCCCGAAGGGCGCGTGGCCTGCAGCTCCAAGGCCCAAGACCGTGAGCCCCTCGGGGAAGGCCTGGAAGTTTCTTACCTGGTGGCGGGCGACCGTGGGACCCCGGGAAGCTGCAGCGCCAACGAGACGGGATGCCGCGGCTCGGCTGGCGCTTATCATGGCGGCTAAACGGTGAGAGTACGAGGCAACAGTCACTCGGTCAGCCGGGAGCTGCGCTGCGCTGCGCGGCGGTGGGAACGCTTCTGGAAACCTCCAACCACGTGGGGTGGGGAGGGCGGGGGTTGGTGGCTGGAGCCTGG
>NW_006296634.1:1974549-1986626 GCF_000327345.1 Myotis davidii | reverse complement strand
GCCTGCACTGCCTGACCAGAGACTACCTGACCGCCCCTGCCGGAGGAAGCGCGTACGGCCAATACGCTCCGCAGCATGATGGTTGAAAAAGTGCGTCCTTCAGTTCTGGCCGTGGCAGGTACGGGCTCAATGAGAGGCGAGGGAGTTAAGAGAAATATAAAGGCAACAACCTTAGACAGCCCTGGTCCTCGGCGGCAGCTAAGACTCAAGGTCACACGGGATAAACTGCGAAACGATTACAGTCTCCTTGCGTCAGTTGCGTGAGAGGAGGGGCCTCTTGCGCCTGCGCAGCTGGCGCCCGGCTGAGCACCTGGAGCGCATGTGCCCAGGGAGTGGCGGAAAACAGGGGTGGGGTCTAACTACAGCTCTCATTGGATGTCCCACCGAACGTCGCCGGAGGCGAGCCCGGGCGTGTGCACGCTCCTCGCGCGTGTGCGTTATCCCTGCTCCCGCTCCGAGCGGAGGGCGCCATCTTGTCCTGGGTGTTTGTTCTGTGTAAACCTCAGGTTCGGAACCTTCGTTGCTCGTCCCCGTCCTTTGCTCGTTTTCTGGCTGCCTGTTGGTATATATATATATTTTTTAACCTTTATTTTTATTGTTGACACTATTACACATGTCCCAAGCTCCACCCAGCCTCTGCTCCTCCTTCCCTCTGGCCATCACATCACTGTTGTCTGTGTCTGTGAGCTATGCGTATATGTTCTTTGGCTAATTTCTTCAGCTTCTTTAATGGAATCCCCCGGGTCTGGCGGTACCGCATTTACTGGGAATGCGCATACACACCCTGGGCTGGCCCTCACTGAGGGTACTCGGGGCCTTCTCAAACCTTACGCTGGTTGCTAGGGACAGAGACTGGGTTCTGTAACAAAATGGCAGTGGCCACCGCGCTGTGACCAGTTTCAGATTTTTGAGAAAAAGAATTAATTCATTGATTCGACAAATATGTACTGATGTAACAGACATTAAGTAGACAGTGGAAACAAAATGTGAATTCACTATCACAGCTTGAGCTTACTTTTGCAAAGGAAGCAATTTATCCTTCAAGCTTTAAAGTCCTATTTCAAAAGAGAAAGATACTCCACTGTTAAGTGGTCACTGTGAGGAATTGTAAAGGAAATGTCGGGGGAAGTTGGGGGAGAACATAACTGGAATGTGCATTGTGAGGGGAATGGAAGTGAGAAACAAAACAAAAAAAAACCACATTGGTTATAGGTGATAGAGATTCTTTTTCATTTACTTAGTATTTATTTATTTATTTATGAGGACATTTATTGGACAAATTACAGAGGAGAAAAAGTAATTCCTAGCCCTAGCCGGTTTGTCTCAGTGGATAGAGGATTGGCTTGGGGACTAACAGGTCCTGGGTTCAATTCTGGTCAAGGGCACTGTTAGATCCCCAGAGGAAGCTGGAGGCCAGAGTGGTGCAGGATTACAAATGACCCGCACACCAGGCGGCAGAGCCTGGATGGCTCCAGCACCCAGTGACGATGGCTTTCTTCTGGGCGGAGGGCGGAGACTTCTTTATGCAGACCCGGAGGGGAGATAATGGAACGTGGTCTCAGCAAAGGGCATGTCCATAGTGAAATGACTGAAAAGCCAGTTCCGGGGGAAGGGTATCAATTCAATTGCTGCATCAAACCTAAGGAACATGTGCGGATTGCGGGCTCCATCCCCAGTAGGGGGTGTGCAGAAGGCAGCCAATCCATGATTCTCTCTCAGCATTGATGTTTCTATCTTCCTTTCCCTCCTCTTTCCTCTCTGAAACCAATAAAAATCTATTTAAAAAGAAAAAGTAATTACTAGAAAAAAGGGGCTCAGAAATGAGTGATGGAGGTAAAGGAACTTGGAGCTTGGGAGTGAGGAAGCTAATTGTAATAATAAAAAGATATTTTTTAAAATGTATTTTAAAAAAAGAATTGCCAAATTATAGAGGGATCGGATAGGGAGAAAAATGTAATTTACCAAATTGCTTTATAAAACAGTCTTCTGGTATCTGGAAAGAAAAAGGAAAATCCTGGTCCTTTTTCTTTTTCATATATATATATATTTGTAAGTATATTTTATTGATTTTTTTACAGAGAGGAAGGGAGAGAGATAGAGAGCCAGAAACATCGATGAGAGAGAAACATCGATCAGCTGCCTCCCACACACCTCCCACTGGGGATGTGCCCGCAACCAAGATACATGCCCCCGACCGGAACCGAACCCAGGACCCCCGCAGTCTGCAGGCCGACGCTCTATCCACTGAGCCAAACCGGTCACTTCATATATATTTTTATTGATTTCAGAGAGGAAGGGAGAGGGAGAGAGATAGGAACATCAATGATGAGAATCATGGATGAGCTGCCTCCTGCACGCCTCCTACTGGGGACCAAGCACCCAACCCGGTGTGCCCTGACCAGGAATTGAACCGTGACTTCCTGGTTCATAGGTCGATGCTCAACCACTGAACCACGCTGGCTGGGTCCTGGTCCTTTTGATGAAGTGGAAAAGAACCAAATTCTAACTCTGTATTAGCTTACTTTTGATCTTACTAGACTGTCATTTAACATTTCTCTTACAAACCTTCCATAACTTTCACAAACCTGTCTACAACCTTCACAAACCTTTTAACCCATTCAGAAACAACTAGCTTTAGAACAATTCACTTTTTCCTTCAAAATATGTTTCCATATTCCATTACCAAAACCATACAATTTCTTTCCAATTAATGTGAACTTTTAACTTGTAGAAATCTCAATTTCCAATAATAACCAAAAAGCAAGCAACCAGCATTCCTTAAATTGACTTTTATGAACATTTTAAACACTCTCAGTTTCAAGCCCAATACACCTTCAAAATACAAGATATTATACCAAGATTTCCAAATCAATTTTCTAGGTCTTGTAATAAGAGGCCCAAAGTAGGTAAACTTAAGACTTGTCTAGCAATTAATGTTTAACAGCTGAAATGAGTTAATTTGATCTCACATGGCTAAGGTATTTTTCCTTTCAATAAGGGTTACCTCCCAGAAACTTGCATTTTAAAAGATGGCCTAGATAAGAGTTTTAGACCAGTGACTTGCATTTCAAAGGTCCTGGGACTTTGGTTTCATAAAGTCAATTATCTATAAGTATTTTGAGCTGAACTGAGGGGGTTTATGGGAAAGTAAAAGGATTTGGTGGCTTGAATTGTTTCTGGAGCCATACCTCTGACCCTGTAAAGATTTTATTTATAAAACAAGGACGGTCATTTTTTTAAAAAAATGTTATTATTTTTTAAATCCTCATCCAAGGATATTTTTTTCCATTGATTTTTAGGGAGAGTGAAAGAGAGAGGAAAGACAGAAAGAAACATCGATGTGAGAGAAATGCATCGATTGGTTGCTTCCTGCACGAGCCCCGTCCAGGGCCCGGACCAGGGAGGATCCTGCAACCAAGTACATGCCCTTGACTGGAATTGAACCTGGGACCCTTTGGTCTGCAGGCCAATGCTCTATCCACTGAGTCAAATCCGTTAGGGCAGGACAGTCATTTTCAATACCTCAAGGATTGGCAAATGTTGACAAGGGACTGACAAATTCATTCATCCATTTTTAAAATGTTTCTTTCCATTTGAGTATATTTTTCTTTCAAGCTCTGTAGCAATTACATTGAGATCTAGTTTACGGGTAGCATATAGCTGAGGGTCATTTCTTAGAGTCCTAATAGCTTGCATGTATGAAAAATACACGTTTGATTTTAAAAGGCCTCATTCTCCATTCACTTCCCTTGGGAATGGCAAAAGAGGTCTAGCTGCAGGATAGTATTAAACTTAATGGTGCCATTAACTGGCCAGATCTCTCTATTGTCCACTTTATAGTGGGGTCAGGCTATGTTGTAAAAGAAGCTTGAGGGACTTAAGTCAAATTTCACCCAAAAGGGTAAATTGAGGGACTGTGGACTGGTTCCACGTCTATGGAGCAACAGATCAATTCCCAGCTGAGAGAGGCCTCCCAGCTATCCCCTGGGCTGTCCTGGGCCATCGTCCTGGGGTCTGACAATATACCACAGTAGCACAGGTCCCTTTTCACCCTCAGAGGGTAGATTTTAGACTTTAGACTTTGCTGTACAGACTTCAAAGTTGCAGGCTAATGACCCCTGTTTGTAGAGATTAATATTCTAAATATATATATATATATTGATGCAAAAGAACATAGAGAGGAATGACAAAGACTAATAAACATTGAAGCAAAATCCTTATGTTGTACATGACGGAGGAGGGTGAGTGGAGTAATTGGAGTTCCTACATTTTCATCTCAAATGGCTCCTTCTCTCAAATGGCTCTCTTAAGAGTTTCCTTTTTTTCTTGTTGCATACATTTAAAAGCCACAAAATATTCATCAATGGAATCCTGGAATCAAACAGTGTTAGCTAAAGGGTGTCGAAGACCATATTCCTGGTGGTTTCTTCAAGAGCCTGGCAAATTCTCTCCATGACCACAAGGGGGATGTGGTAGCTCTAGATATTAAAAGCAAGAGTCTGGAGGTTGGAGCTTGGGGATAGGGGCTAGATAAGGGGTCAATGGGAGAAAAAAGGGGAACATATGCAATACTTTCAACAATAAAGATTTAAAGAAAGAAATAAAAGCAGGAACCTGAAAATGTATTGTCTTTGCCAGTTTTGGAGAGCAGCCTTATAGACTGCTTTGCAAATTGATGTGGCCTATAGCTCAAAGGCTTGAAGAAATGAGCCTGAGTCTACAAAGAAATAGGGTGCAAATAAATAAGAATGAATGGTTAGCCCTGGTTGGTGTGGCTCTGTTGGAGCGTCGTCTGTGTACTGGAAGGTTGCAGGTGTATACTAGTAATTCTTTACTATTGAGCACAGTATTATATTTTATTTCTGTTGTCATCTCAGTGTCACCCTGGAAAGTGAAAGGAGTTGGTACATGATTTGCATCTGGGTAAATGTTTATCAGAAAGAACAGGTGGCTGTCTAGTCCCTGTACATACTATATTTTAAATTGTATTCTAACTGGTATGATATTTTAGCATATTTGAAAACAGGAAACTAGTTTCAGTGTTTAACTCCTAGCCATTAATGGGAATTGTCATTAGATAGTAATCACTAATAATTGTTAAGTGTCTAGTTAAGTATTAAATTTATTAGCTAATGGAATGCTCCCAACAATAATCTCAAGTAAATATTATTGGTATTCCCATGTTGCAGATGTAGAAACTGAGGCTTTGACAGGTTATATAGGTCACATAATAGAGCAAGGCTAGAATTTGAAGCCAGTCTATATGACTCTAAAATCTGTAGTGTTAACCATTAGGGTTTGCTGCCTCATAGCCAAACTGGATCTTATCTTTTTCCTGCACATATACAGAAGATGAATTTTATAAATACTGGCCTAATCTATTATTAACAGTTATTTTAGGCAATGTAATAAAAATGTATTTAGAAATACTTTTTAAACATTTTAAATAGTTTAGGTGTCAGGACAACTATAAAGGAAATTCAATTTGTAATATAATTCATAGGATCAAGTTTATATTTTTAAAGCAAAATCTCTTTAAACTGGTGACTCAGGTGATGTTTTATTCTGTCTTGCCAAAGATGACTATCATGCTGTGGCACCTTCCATCTTCTTGAAATAAAAATGTGGCATCTTGCAGGGATGTGTCACTTTTGTTCTCATTGGAATTTTTCATGTATCTGTAGCAGATTTCAGGAGCAGTTCCCACTTTTCCATTTTGGCATTAGCTGCACTATATTGAAGTGCATTACATGGTGTCACTGTAGTCAAGCCTGATTCAACAGAGCTTGCCCCTGTGAAGCATAGAAAGTGTTATGTCAGGTGATGTCTCTGTCCCTAGGGGTGGTGACAATTAGCAGGTTTCATTTTATACTGAACTAGAGGCCCAGTGTACGAAATTCATGCACTTGGGCAGGGGGTGTTCCTCAGCCCGGCCTGCTTCCTCTCGCAGTCTGGGAACCCTTGGGGGATGTCGCAGTCGGACATCCTTAGTGCTGCTGTGGAGGCAGGAGAGGCTCCTGCCACCGCTGTGCTCTCCAGCCGTGAGCCTGGCTTCTGGCTAAGCGGTGCTCCCCCTGTGGGAGTGCATTGACCACCAGGGGGCAGCACTGTGTTGAGCGTCTGCCCCTTGGTGGTCAGTGCACATCATAGTGACCAATCGTTGCACCATTTGATTGATTTGCATATTATGCTTTTATTATATAGGATCCTGGTAACCCCTCAACCTGCCCTCCTTCTGATAGGAGAAAAAAGAAATAGAGGATGACTCTGAAAGAAAAGTGAGGCAGCAATAAATCAAAATAAAATGTCACCTTAATTTGATAGAACAGTTACATCCCAGTTATATTTTACCCAGTCTCATTGCACAGGGTAAAAATTGGTCAACTAATCTCACTGGATTTTCATTGAGGTTTGGAAAACAGTTGGCTATTGGATAGGTCAAAGACCTGTGTATGAAGTCCCTATTTGGAGTGGGGGAGGGCTGACAAAAGCAGAGATTTGCTCTTTATGAAGACCCATTTAATAGTTAATTCTTAAGGATATAGGAGACTTTTCTGAAATTTTTTGGTGTAAAGAGCCAGAATTTTAATTTATTCTTGATCAGCATGATATAGTAAAAGGAACCCTGAACTAGGAGTTGAGTTCAAACTTGGGTTCTAGAAATACAGAAGGGACCTTAGAGTATTTAAAGTCTAACCTTTTATTTAATAGACTAGAGGCCCGGTGCATGAATTCATGCATGGGTGGGGTCCCTCAGCCTGGCCGGCAATTGGGGCCGATTGGGGCATCTCGCCCAGTCCTAATAGGGGGTGTGGGAGGTTGGCATGCTGGGGGGAGAGGCTGGAGGGGAAGGGGCCACGGGAAGTTGGCTGGAGGAGGTTGGCTGTGAGAACACACTGACCACCAGCGGGCAGCTCCTGCATTGAGCATCTGCCCCCTGGTGGTCAGTGTGCGTCATAGTGACTGGTCAACTGGTTGTTCCGGTAGTCCTAACGGTCACTTAGGCTTTTATATATATAGATGAGGAGCAGAGAAAATAAATGATTTTGTCCAAGGTTACACAGACAGTGTTAGCTTCTGCTCTACAGACTTCTTTTTTATTTGGTATGCTTTTTAGACATCACCCATGTGATTTCAGATTAAATGTTCAATAAGTACCGGAACCTTTTTATTATTTTTAAAAATATTTTTTTATTGATTTTAGAGAGGAAAGGTAAAGGAGAGAGATATAGAAACACCAATGATGAGAGAGAATCATTGATCAGCTGCCTCCTGCTTGTCCCACACTGGGGATGTCCCATACTGGGGATTGAGCCCACAACCTAGGCATGTGCTCTGACAGGGAATCGAACCATGACCTTCTGGTTCATAGGTTGACAATCAACCACTAAGCCATGCCAGGTGGGCTACACAGGAACTTTTAAAAATGTTTACAGACAACTTTAGCTGTATGTTCCTTTCTTCCTACCTCATTCTCACTCCTTAAGGTACATGATTAGTGAAATTATGTCTGTTGTCTTTTCAGTTCCCTTGGATTACATGCTGTCTCTATGTGAGGGACTATTGGTTCCTTATACATTCAGGACAGGAAGTACCCAAGTTTCCTTAGGTGATGAGGATTTAAATGAGGGCTAATTAGGGAAGTACAGGCATTGTCTCAATACTTTTGGAGCCAGAGTTCTGGAAGAACAAGCAGGATGGCTCCTCCTTAGGCTCCAGGAGGACCTGCTTATAGCTGCCAGTTATTTGTTTTCCCCTCAGAATTGGGCTTCTGATTTTTCTGTCTGCACCTTTCCATAGCCCATCTTCTTTGTGTTTGCTTCTCTAATTCTTCTTTTGCAGTAGTTCCCAAACTGCAAGAGTATCAGACTAGGAGGCTCCTTAAATTATTCCACTCCTGGAAATTCAAATCCTGTAGATCTGAAGTAGGTCAAGGAATCTGCATGTTTAACAACTTCCACAGGGGATTCTGATAGGAGTGGGTGGGGGTTAGGATCACACCTTACATTGAAACACCCCAAACATAAATCCACATAAAATTTTTGACTCCCGAGAAACTTAATTGCTAATAGCCTATTGTTGACTGGAAGCTTTATGAATATGTATTATATACTGTATTATTACAATA
Source organism: Myotis davidii (assembly GCF_000327345.1). Lineage (NCBI taxonomy): Eukaryota > Metazoa > Chordata > Mammalia > Chiroptera > Vespertilionidae > Myotis > Myotis davidii. Next base: position 1,978,498 of record NW_006296634.1, on the reverse strand, counting down.
AAGTAAGCTAGAGAAAAGAAAATATTATTAAGAAAATCATAAGGTGGTGGAAAGACATGACCTTGGGGTGGTGAACACACAGTATAATATAAGATGATATATTATAGAACTGTACACCTTAAATCTATATAATTTTATTTACTAGAGGCCTGATGCATGAAATTCATGCAAGAGTAGGCCTTCCTTCCCCCAGCTGCCAGCACTGGCTTCCCTCCGGCACTGGCTTTGTCCAGAAGGATGTCTGGTCTAGTTAGCATATTATGCTTTTATTATTATAACTGTAACCCCAATAAAGTCAATTTAAAAGAGAAAATCATAAGAAAAAATATGTTTACAGTATTTATTGAAAAACAAACAAACACAAAACGTGTATTGGTGGACCCACACGGTTCAAACCTGTGTGTTCAAGGGTGACTTGTATATATATGTAGTACTAGTATTATTAAACATACTAGAGGCCTGGTGCATGAATTCGTGCACTGGTGGGGTCCCTTGGCCTGGCAGGCAATCAGGGCTGGCCAGCTGGGGGGAGGGACCACAGGAGGTTGGCTGGCTGTGGGAGCACACTGTTCACCAGGGGGGAGCTCCTGCAGTTGAGCGTCTACCCCCTGGTGGTCAGTGCACGTCACAGCTACCGATCGATCGGTCATTTGGTCGTTCAGTCGACGGGTTGCTTAGGCTTTTATATATAAAGATATAAAAATAGACAATAAAAATGGAAAAGATAAAAATAAATACATTTCAGTGTTTCCTTCCTGTACCTCAGTGTATCCCTTGGGCTGCTTGCACTTTCCTTGCTACTGTTCTGTGTAGCTTAAATTACACCGTCCCTATAGAGTTCCTTTATTGGGAAGAGTAAGGAAAGTGCCAAGGTGTCTCAAAGATCAGCTCATAGGCCTTTGGTTTAAGTGCTAATTTCTTGTTTTATTCAACTAGCAGTTGCGGTGGGGGTGGTGACTGTGTGAGTCTATATTACATGATATTAAGCAAGCAATTTACTTGGAAGGAGCCCTGTGAACCCTCCAGAGGGAAGGGGGAATCTGTGAGCATGATAGCTGGATCTTATGAACATGTGTCTTCCATCATAGAATTGTGAACTGTTTCTGAGCATGGCAAAGTGCAAAGGTGACTCCACAGAGGCTGTGTGTGCCCTCTGCAGCTTTGCATGGCTTCCCAGAAGGAAGTCTGCTCTGCCCCAGGCTGCTGTACCAGGATGTGTATGGCACAGGGAGGGTGGAATGCTGTTTAGAGATCTCTGCAGAGGAGAGAGGGACAGGGTACTTCTTGGAATCAGGGCAGTTAGTAGTCATGTATATGTGGCTATTTCCTGATTGATAGGGATATGTGAAAATAAGTTACTTAGGATTTTATTGTTTTTCACTAAACTTTATACTATTGAAAATCTCTAGGCTGGAAACATTTCTTTCTGTCACTTTGCCTTTTTCCAGTTGGCATGTGTGCTTACGATTTTTGTGTTCTGCTTTTTATGCTTAGCATTATCTTGTTTAAAGATATCTGCTTGTCAGCCTGGTCCCATACACTTGTCATTTTTAATGGCTGTCTCTATAATCTCATTCTTTCTTGAGATTCATAAGTTTATTCCACTGAACCTTCTATTTTTTTGCAGGGTATGCGGAGAGATTTGCTGCATTTCTAAAGTATCTCTGAAAACAAGCTGCATTTCAGAATTGAAAACAGCATTTCCTTTTCTACGTTAAGAGTGCACGCAGGAAGCCATTGGGCACACCAAGGTATTGAATTATCTTTCCATGTCTTTGGGTCTATAAGAAATCTCAGCAAGAGGTCTCAGACACCAAACTGGGGGGAAAATTAAACTTGATATTTCCAAAGAGTCACTTAAGTTCTATTATTGCCATGTTCAAAATGTAGACATAGTTCAGTAATGTGATTAAAGTGACTTTCACCGACAGCCACTATAAGATATAGCAGTATGTGATAGCTGGTTTATCATTTGGGGTGTAACGATTAACTAAAGCTATTTTTCTCTAAAGGGTCAGTTAGTTCTCTTGTTTTTCTCTACAACTTTAGCTTTAGCAAGGAGCCATCATAAATTCTGTGACATAGCTGTCTCCTTATCTGTCTTGGGAGTTATAGACTGCACATATAAGACAATTCATGTGCCTTTGCATAATGAATTGAGTTTTACAAATCATAAATCTTCACTTAACATGCAGGTGGTGTTGGGTGCCAGGCTTAGAAAAGCTGATATGGTTGCCAAGTTCATGAATGTCATAAATCATTCATGCTGTAGCCCAGAATCATGCTGTCTTCTGAGGCAGACCAATATCAAGGTGGCAGTTAAACACAAAAAATGGGAGTCTCAATGATTGTTTTTCAAAATCAGATGCGCTTGCCCTGGCCTGGTAGCTCTTTGATTAGAGTGTCACCCTGGTACACCAAGGATGGTTGGAAGAACAAATTGATGTTTCTCTCTCTCTCTCTCTCTCTCTCGCTCTCGCTCTCGCTCTTGCTCTTGCTCTCTCACACTCTCTCTCCCTCTCCCTTCTCTTCTCTCTCCCTCAAATCAATTTTGAAAATATCAAATGTACTTTTTATTTGAAGAGTTAAACTAAATTACCTTTCTCTTTTTACTTAAAGTCAGTTTTCTAGGACCCTCTTTCACCCTCAAATAATCTATCAATAAATTTTTCTTCCCTGACCCCTGAATTCTATCAGAAATCCATCACAAAATACATAACCTATACATTTGCAATCCAGACTTAATGGGCTGAAAATGAGATTTAGATGTTTCAGTAAATCTTGAGGCACATTATTAGAAAAAAACCCTTTGAAGTTTTGGGGGGATTTCCTTCTTGTGCCATTATTTTACATGAATAGTAGGCAAACTTAGCCCTCTTTCACACTGCCTATGTCTTTGGTACCAAAGAAGGGGGAAGCGTAGGGCCTGAAGAGAAGTGATGCTCGGGACAGAAAGCTGTGTAGTATTTTGTGCCCCTTTAAGTTCCTAGGCGTTATCCAGACTGCTGGAATATGAATATTAAACTGAATTGTCTTCCCTGAGAGCTGCCCATTTGGTGAAAATGAAGAAGGCTATGGATATTTCAAGAAAAAACATAAGAATGATTTTGGTAAGATCTTTAAAAAGAAAAAGAAAATTTTTCCTGAAGCTGTTAGGTACTCCAAGAGTAGTTAAGTGTCTGTATCCCTTTGTGTAGTCTCCAGCAGAGGGCCATGTGACTCATGGATAACATGTGACTTCTCTTTGGTGGACTACAGAGGTCCTTTTGGTGTGAATAGCTACCTCTCCTGTGTTCATCATGTGGATAGCCTATCCTTGGTTAAAGATCATAGGGGGCCACCCTGGTCAGGTAATTCAGTTGGTTATAACGTCATCCCAATAAACCAAGGTTGTGGGTTCAATCCCAGGTCAGCAGTGAATGCATAAATAATGGAACAACAAATCTCTCTTTCTCTTTCTCTCTCTCTCTCTCTCTCTCTCTCTCCCCCCTCTCATCAAGAAATAAAAACATAAAAACTAGCTCTAACTGGTTTGGCTCAGTAGATAGAGTGTCGGCCTGCAGATTGAATGGTCCCTCTTAAACAAACCAACCTTTCTGATACCTGCTCAGAGTAATTATCCTCCCACCAAGCTCTGGTTGCCATCTGCATCTCCTTGGCCACTTCTATTAGGGTGTCTTCACACAAATAAGCAGGCTGATTAGTCAGAAAGTTCCAACTCATACTCTGGGGATGGAGAAGCCCTTGGGGCTCCATGGTACTTCACTTGCTCCATTACACCAGCCTCCTGTGACCCCATGCCAAGCCCTATCTGGCCTCCATTCATGTGGATCCAGTGATAGGAAACAGGCAGAGAGGATTTCAGTATCATCTGGGTAGCTGGACTGAGGCCTTTAAGTTCCTTCAGTTCTACAATTTTCACTTGCTTTGTTCTTAATTCATTTAAAAT
>NW_006296634.1:1967865-1974525 GCF_000327345.1 Myotis davidii | reverse complement strand
TGCTGATCCCTTTAGCCTTCTCAGCTTGGCCTCTTTCCTGCTTTATAGGTAGATACACTCCAGCCATGCAGCCTTCTTTCAGTTCCTTGAATGTGTTGCTTCTGACTTTCCATATGCCCTTTCTTCTCCCTGGATCACTGTACTCCCCACCAGTCATTTGTCTAACCCTATTTCAGGTCCCAGTTTTAACGTCACTTGTGTTAGGCAAGCTTCTCTAACCCCCAGACTAGATTAGATTTTTAATATCTAAAATAGTCTTGCATATTACCTTCCATAGTATGTTGTGCATTTGTATTAGTTAAACTACTTTTTAGTAAAATTTTGTTTAGTGTTTATCTTCCCAGCATTTTGAAAGCTCCACATGTGCAGGGACTCTGTCTGTTCTGTTCAATATTTTATTGCTAGAACCTGGTCCTATGCCTGACACCTAATAGCTGTTCAGTAAACATTCATTGATTGGCCGACTCTGCTTCCCCTCTCAATCATGCATTTCTCCTGCTGTTCATTCATGTACTGGTTTTCTCCTGGGGCACTTTTGTGGGTTCTTCAGAAATCTGTACTACCTTACACACACACACACACACACACACACACACTTGACCTGTACAAGTAAACTTGCCTCTGTTAGCTGCTTTCTTCCTGAATAACCCCTCATAATGCAACAGTCTATTTTCAGTTTCTCCATGAAAAACAGGTCTTTGCTCACACAACCTCTGAGACTATGGGCAGATTCTAGTATTGCAAAGCAGCTGCTAGCCCATACAGTGATCCCTAAATTTCTTGAGCTGGAGTCAGAAGTCAATTCAGTCTGCTCCTCTAACTTCAGGAGACCCCTTGAAGCTCTCTTAGAGGTCCCCTTGAAGCCCTTCTCATTAGGCTTGTGGTAAAATGCAGGTACCTCCCCGCTTTTTGGAGGGGGTACCCACAGCACATCAACACTTCTAGCCCAATAAAACCTTTCTAAAACCTTTCTCTTAATATCCACCAGCTTCTTTTCCCCCTTGATAGGGGGTGAAGGTTTTAGAGTTTTATAATTGTTTTTCAACTGATTTCTATGAAAATTTTTGTTGTTGTTTTTAATCCTCACCCAAGGATATTTTTCCATTGATTTTTAGGGAAAGTGGGAGAGGGAAAGTCAGAGAGAAACATTGATATGAGAGAAACACGTCAGTTGGTTGCCTCCTGCATGAGCCCTGACCAGGGCCTGGGCTGGGGAAGAGCCTGCAACCAAGGTACATGCCCTTGACTGGAATCGAACCCAGGACCCTTTGGTCCAAAGGCTGACACTCTATCGATTGAGCATTACTGGCTAGGGCAGATTTCTATAAAAATTTACATATTTGTTGGCACCTTCCTTTGGTATGACATGGATGCTACACAGTGAAGCCTGTCAGCTTCTAAATAGAATAAGTAGTTGCTATAGTTAAACATGTATTTTAGGAAACACGTAATTTATTTCTGAGTAAGGGTAGGTAATATCATTTTCTCCATCTCTCTTCTGTTTAGGAAGTTTACTTGTCCTCATCTATAAAATGGAACCCCACCCTTTCTTTGCCTCAGTAAAGACAGAGAAATAAGAAATTGTGAGCATAAAATGACTCTGGATGGACAACAGGCCCTGGGGAATAGTTAAATAATCTGCAGAGGAATAATTTATCATAAAGAAGGGAAGTAGAGATGAAGGGCTTAATGGAAAGAAGAAAAGAAAATAGCCTGGTCATCAGTGTTTTTCTAAAACCCATCCTAACCCCTTCTACTCTTACCCTGGTTTGGAGCTGTTTTCTTGTTATATACAGGTCCCTATTATAGCACTAAAGCAATGCTTGTGCAGAGCAGAGCCAGCTCCTATTAAACCAATAATCCTTGGTTCTGTGTTTTCTCGATGTATTTGTGTCTGTGTCTGTGGGTTGTAGGTAGGAGGGGGTAGATGTCATCACTTTTGACAAAATGGCAGAATATCTACTCCATCATGATGAAAAGCATGTTGGTCTCCTGGTCCAGAGCCAGAGCCTGCCTTGTAAGGAATTCAAAGGCTGCACCCCGGAGCTGCTGTCAAGCCAGCAGATGGAGTAGCAGTCCTTCTCTGTGTGCCTCTGGGCCCACCTGGGCTGGTATGCTGGGTGATGCTGGGCCCAGCCTGTGGCCAGAGGGGACAAGGAAATGAATACAAATGATTGCACCTTGTTGCCAGCACTGTTGTGCTGTCTGCAAGGAAGTTTGGTAAAATATGATCCTGGAAAAGTCGTTTTCATGTGCCTCTCTGGAATTGCTGCAGAAGCAATTATAAGGAATGAGTGCTTATATGTCTGAGATAACTGTGGGGCATAAGAGAAGGGAAGATATAGAGATGACAGAATCAAGTCCTGAGTAGTGGGGGAATATGGCACCATCTCCTCACCCCTGAAAAACCTTAGGGAAGACACAGGAATACAACCAGTGGCTCTTAATGGGAAAGGGCAACCTTAAGAGGAAAGTTTGGACAATGAAGCCAAATTACCATCTGCCTAACTCACTCTTCTCTAAATTCCAGGCACTGGGGTCTTTGTTACTAAAATCTGTAGATTGCTTAAGAACTTTACTTGGGGGTCAGTAGTAGAATTTAAGTTTCCCTGAGATTACTTTTTTCTATTTTCTAAGAAGGAGCTGGATATATGGCAGTTCTTAACAAATAATGGAGGTATGAATGGCACTCCCATTGAGAACTCTCTTTTACCTCTCTCAGGCCTTCTGTGAAATGGAGAATCCTCCCCACTTTATCCCATAAGAATGTAAAGGGGCTTCACAATGGAGGATGGGCCCTGGCTGGTGTTACTCAGTTGGTTGGGCATTGTCCTGTGCACTGCAAGGTTGCCGGTTTGATTCTGGGTCAGAACACATGCCCGGGTTATGGGCTTGATCCCTGGTAGGGGATGTGCAGGATGCAGCTGGTTAGATATCTCTCTCTCTCCCTCTCTCTCCCCACTCCTTATTTCTCCCTCCCTCCCTCCCTCCCCCTTCCTCTCCCTTCTTCTCTCTCTAAAAATCAATAAAAATGTAAAAAATTAGTAAGGAGGATGGGCAGTGGATGGATTACTACTCTAAGGGCAGGGCCTATGACTCTCCCTCCCCTCCCAACCCTCCTCTGGCTTCCTTTATCTAAATAACCCAAATTCAGAGTAGGGGTGGATTGGGGACTCAGCAGGATAGCCTCTGTAACCCAAGGCCTAACCACTGCAGACTGCCCAGGAAGTCAGAAAGAAGGTGGCTTCCTAGCTGGTCCTTTGTTCCTAAAGGGAAGGAAATTAGGGGTTCTTGAGTTAGCTGTAGAGCAGGCAGCACAGTTTGTTCTTCGTTGGGAACCCAGAGGTTTCTGGCAAGTCTCTTGGCCACAGGCCTGCCAGGAGCCCAGAGCTTTTTGAAGAGAAAGAAAGGTTCTAGGAACAAGGAAGCTGCTGCTCTCAATGAAAAGATCAGGAGGGAAGAAAAATGAGACTAACAAGTGCTGAAGAGAACTGTCTGTGGCTGAAGAGAATGTTAATGGCTCTGCTCCTGAGCTTCGAAGTCTGAGCTGGATAGGATCGCACCCAGGTGCCTCTGCTGTCACCTACAGATACTTACCAATGACTGCTGCTTGCAAACAATTACAGCCTCACTTTCCCAGGGTGAGAAGCACTACCTGCTGAGGTTGAGAAAAATGAGACTGTTGGGGGGTCCTAGGCCTGGCTCAGTTAGTAGGGGTTTATCTTGTCTCTTCTGCATCAGTCAGTAAATGGGATTCCAGAACTTAGGTGCAAGGGAAATTAAACAAATCTGGCTAACAGTTGTTTCTTTTTCCTGTTTGCAAAATGCTAGCTTCTATGGATTGGATTGTATCCCCCTAAAATTCATATGTAAGAGCCCTAACCCCCAATTTGCTAATATTTGTAGAAGGGCCTTGGGGAGGCAATTAGGTTTAGATGAGGTTATGAGGGTGGGGCTGCCATGGTGGAATTAGTGTTCTTATAGGAGGAGATACCAGAAGGCTTGCTGTCTACCCTTTCCCACCTCACCCACCCCCTGTGAACACACAGCAAGAAGGCAGCCAGAAAGCCCTCACAAGAACGCAACCACACTGGCACCTTGACCTCCCATTTCCGGCCTTCAGAACCACAAGAAAATAAATTTAAGCTACTCAGTCTAGCAGCGGTTCTCAACCGGTGGGTCGCGACCCCTTTGGGGATCAAGCGACCCTTTCACAGGGGTCACCTAAATACATCCTGCATTCAGATATTTACATTACGATTCATAACAGTAGCAAAATTACAGTTATGAAGTAGCAACAAAAATAATTTTATGGTTGGGGGTCACCACAACATCAGGAACTGTTTTAAAGGGTCTCGGCATTAGGAAGGTTGAAAACCACTGGTCTATAGTATCTTGCTATGAAAACCAGAACTGACTAATACAGTGGTTCTAATGGATGCTGTTGGTACGTGGCCCAAATCCCTTTACATACCAGTGTATCCATTTTCCCAGCTGCTGCATTGGGTTGTAGTGGCTCACAGATGCCTGCCCTCCAGAAAATTGCTCTTGGTGGATGGAAGATCCCTCTGTACCTCCCTATAGCTTTTAGCCATGGGGGAACAAAAACCAGCCACTTTACCTCAAGGAAGGATAATTTATTTTGGTGCTATTTAGGGTGCTGAGTTCCCCTGTGGGATCAGGCTGAAGCCAGATACAAAGCTGTGACCACACTCTTCTTTCCTACCATTTCCTGCTTCTTTCATTTTCTTTCTCTTGAGGGCACACCTCAATAAATCATGTAAGCTGAATTCTGCCCTAAAGTTGGGGGGGAGTATCTTGCCTCTCTCTAGAACTGTGTAGTCTTAGAATAACTAGGGAATGAGAATGACTGATGCTTGGGGAAGTGATGCTTGGGGAAGAACATATGTCCATCACAGCATGCATTTTCCATTCTCCTGTTTGACCATAGAGTACATCTCATTCATTCAAATAAAAGTGCTTATGAAATACAAATTTAGGGTTCACAGTCCATGGGAATGGTGCTTTCTACACCCAGATGTGAAGATAGGCAAGCTTAGCTCAAGAAAGGATTAAACCAGTACATCTGGTTTGAGGAGCCTCTGGTCATTGTATCCAGAGAACCAGCTTGAGAGTGTTGGAGAACCATAAGGAGGAGGCAGTCTTGCCATTAACCCAAGGGCTGTGCCAGAAGGAGCAGCCTGGCACATAGTGGCACTCAGTTAATATTTGTGGAATGGCTTCTCTGAGAATCACAGGTCAAAGAGAAAGCTGGAAGAAGCAGAAAGAACCAAGAGCTCAAAGCAGACTCTTGTGCTATGCCAGATTTCACTCTTTGACCAAACCATGCTCCCATAATTTGCCAGATTATACACAGCTGATACTCTAGGATTTTCTCATACTATGATTCAAGTTATTGCTTTGCTGTTGTATGTAAGTATATGACCTTCTAATAACTCACAGGGCAAGTACCAGATAACAATGACAGGCAGATGCTGGTCTCAGTCCAGAGTCTTAAGAAAACAATATTCCTCTTTTTTTAAATATATATATATTGATTTCAGAGAGGAAGGGAGAGGAAGAGAGAGAGAGAAACGTCAGTGATGAGAGAGAATCATTGACTGGCTGCCTCTTGCCCACCGCACACTGAAGATTGACCCCAAAACCCAGGCATGTGTCCTGACCAGGAATCGAACCGTGACCTCCTGGTTCATAGGTCAACACTCAACCACTGAGCACACTGGCCAGGCTAAGCAATGTTCCTCTTTAGCGTGGCTTTTAGACTTTGTGATATTGTAGCAAATTATTACAATTATGGACAAGTGTCAGAGAAAGATTCCACAATTGTTTTTTATTAAGCAACATTTTCTTGGACATAGGTGGGCTTCCACCATCCTCCCTCCCATGGTTCCATGCACTGCTGTGGCTGGTAGACAAGTGTGGTGCCTGACCAGCAGACCCTGAGTGACAGATGAATGGATTACTCCGACACAACGCTTGCTGTGAAAGAGAGGGCTAAGGGACTGCTTGGCTTAAGGAACCAGACAGCCTCAATCGCCTGCCTCATTAGGCTTTTATTGTAACAGAAGTTTGAGATAAAGTTTATCTTTAAGATACAATCAGTAGGGTAAGTAATCTTGGGAAGACACATGTGTTTGTAGTGTCCTTTAAGCAAGGACACCCAAAGATTAAGCATAAGGATTCCAGTAAACACCTGGGAGTCTGCATGTGCACAGACTTGGTTGGAAAAGGTCAAGGAATAATTAGGGGTGCTGCCTTTGGCAGTCCCCTAATCAGAATTCTGATAAACAGGGTGGGTGGCCTTCTGCACACTTCCCTTTTTTTGGAATGTCCTCCTTACAAACTTTCCAACCAGGTCTCATGCTTTTCCACAGACAAGCAGGCATCAGTGTGTGTTCCAGGGAAGCATGTGGGCTCTCAGACCGGAGTAGGCATTTAGCGACCTGACTGAGACACAATGTAGAAATGAAAAGATAAAAACGTGAGATATGTGATAGGGGCTATAGTTTGGAATAAATGGGTTCAGGCCCTCTGCCCAGTCAGCCTAACACTCTGGTAAGCTGCTGCATTTAATGGACAACTCCATTAACATCTTATTGGATGGAGGGAGGGAGAGAAAGGGAGAAGGAAAGGAAGAAG
>NW_006296634.1:1962611-1967837 GCF_000327345.1 Myotis davidii | reverse complement strand
GGAAAGAGAGAGAGGAGTGAGTGTATGTGTGTATGTTGGGAGAAACTAAAAAGCTTGGAGCTTTCCTCTATGTCCCCAGAGGGATCTTCATGTGGTTCTTATAGTCTGTGTGTCATCACAGACTCTGAAAGCTGAGGTAGAGCTGGGAAGGGTAGCAATTTGGATAGGTTAGAATGAGGACTCATATCACCTGTCTTCACCTCATTCCCACAGGATAGGGAGGATGAGAAGGGATATATCTTTTCCCCCTTATAATGAAGAAATTGTAGGTCCTAGAATTCAGAAGATAAAAATATGGGGTATTGGAGGGTGCCCTCTGAGAGCTTCTGTGATAATGCAGGTGGATGAGGAGAAAAGGGAATGGAGAGGTAAAGTGAATCCCAGGATTCAGAAACTGGTTCATGAGTGAAAATAAACTGGTTCCCACTGCAGGAAGAGAGGAAGGACAAGTCTAAAGAGGAAAACAAAGGAACAGACACCATCTTCTGCTTGAGGGTGATTAGGTTCAGGCCCTCTCTGGAGGCAAGAGAAGGATGAGATGGCTTTTACCATGGCTAATGAATGACACTCAAAAAAACTATCAGATAATCGTGGTGCCTGACACTTCCTGGGTCCCTGGTACCCAGAGAACACAATGGGTAGTAACATGAAATCACTTTTCTTTCCACTGAGTGATTTTTATTCTTAGTATCTTCTCATTGCAGCCTTTTAACTGCTTTCAGACTGCATCAGGGCAGAATATTGAACCTAACCATATCACAACTGCTAGATTTCCCTAGAGGAGAATGTGCAACAAGAATGGGCAGAGTAGCTCTGACCCAAGACTTCGCTCTTGGCCTTCCTGAATGCCCTTACCAGCTCACCTCTTCTCAAAAGTCACTTCCAGAGGCAAAGCTAGGTATTTAGGGTGCTGCCTATCCACAAATACACAGAATTGAGTATGACTTGCCCAGAGACAAGTTCTAGGTCAGATCAAGACTATGATTCTCGAGTATACAGACCTGACCCTACATCTTAGATTGTAGTACATGCCAGATTGGAGGGTATGGTGAAGAGGCCCCTGGCTTAGAGGTCAAAAGTGCTGGGTTCAGGTCCTGTGTGACCTTGAGTTATTACTTGAGTTCTTTAAATTTAGTTTTTTATCTCTAAAATGGGGATAATATACCTCCCCCGAGAGGGCCTTTGTAAAATGCTGTTTTGGTGGAAAGAATTATTTCCTCATTTCTTTATTCTGTCTGATAAAGACAAAGATCTCAGCTTGGAAGGTGTGAAAGCTATTGGGTTCAAGATAGGCATCAGGAAAGGTATGTATGTGTTGAGGGCAAGGAGGGATGAAGGGAGAGTAAAAGATGTGATGAAATGGTGTCCCCTGTAGTCATGGAGGATGTGACATGAGCTTCTTACACAGTTAAGAATCTGTAAATACCTATTGAATTGCTACCTGTTGTATAATAGGAAATACTTATTTTATTATTGTCCTCAGTTTCTGACAAAGAGCTCCTCAAACCCTTGGAAGTTCCTGAGTGTGTGCCTGTGTGTGTGTATGGAGGGAGGGCGGGGCGGGCAGGGCGGTAATAGCTGCATCTTTTATTTCTGACACAGAGCTCCTAAATTCTGTGGAATTTCCAGGGTGATAGAAGTTTCTTTTAAATATATATATATCTACAATAATAAAAGTGTAATATGCTAATTAGGCCATCCGTCCTTCCGGAGGTCCTTCCAGACAACCTTCTGGACAAAGCTGGGGCTGCAAGGGACGCCTGAATTCCAGGTGCCTGCCAGAGGCCGGAGGGAAGCCCAGATCCTGGGTGCCAGAGGGAAGCCAGTGCCGGCAGCCAGGGGAAGGAAGGCCTACTCTTGCACGAATTTTGTGCATTGGGCCTCTAAAAAATATATATATTTGATTTCAGAGAGGAAGGAAAAGGGAGAGATAGAAACATCAATGATGAAAAAGAATCATTGATTGGCTGCATCCTGCATGCTCCCAACTGGGGATTGAGCCCACAACTGGGGATTGTAGCCTGACTGGTAATTAAATCATGACTTCCTGGTTCATAGGTTGATGCTCAACCACTGAGCCATGCTGGCTGGGCAAAGCTTCTTTCGAGGCAACTCTTGGTGGGACCCTAAATAGTTTCAGAATGGAGGCCGGTTACCAGAAAGACTAAGCCTTGATTAGAAGCCTAGAACTTTCAGCTCCAATTCCCTCAACCTCTGCAGAGGGGAGAGAGGCTGGAGATTGTGTAAATAACCTATTATGCCCATGTGATGAAACCTCCATAAAATCTCCTAAATGACAAACCTCAGAGAGCTTCCAGTTTGGTGAATGCATCCACATGCTGGGAAGGTGGTGCACTACAAATACATGGGAATAGAGGCTCCTGTGCTGGGGACTCTTCCAGAATTCGTCCTATGTACCTCTTCATTTGGCTGTTTGTTTTATCCTTTAGAATGTCTTTTATAATATACCGGTAAATATAAGTAAAGTGCTTTCCTTAGTTTTGTGAGCTATTGTAGCAAATTATTGCACCTTGGGGGTGTGAGGGAGACACTCCAAATTTATAGCCATGTTCCATTCCTAATTCCCCAAAGAAAGCATCTGACCCCCTCACCTTTTCCACTAGGCCTCACCAGACTGTCTGAGTTCAGAGCTATGGTCAGAGAGCTTGGACTCCCATCACAGAATACTTGGCTGCATAAAATAAAAAGAGTAGATCACATTTACTGAGGTATTACTGTGCACCAGGCACAGTGGTCAGTGCTCTTTACCATTTATCTCAGGAATATAATTGTCCAAACAACCCCACTGAAGTTGGTTGTAATATTTTCCCCATTGTGGAGATAAGGAAAACTGAAGCACAGAGAGGCTAGACAACTATTAAGTGTTAGAGCTAGTATTTGAATTCAGGCCAACTGGCTTCAAAGCCAGAGCTTGCAAGCAGCTTCTATACAGCTTCTGAGGTAGGGCTGTGGGAAGCTGGACCTCTAAGCAAAGGTGGTGGGCATGCAGGCAATGTGATCTACCTGTGTAGTCCAGACACATCCTGCAGGACTCAAGGCAAACAAATTTGATTCCAGAGTCTTCCAGCTATTTTATGAGTGCTCCTTTAAGAGCTGGGAATGGGTGTGGTGTGAAAAAAAGGCTCCATTGCCATTTAAGGTTGATAAACACTGCCGGGTATATGGCACTGTTGAGATATTACAGTAAAGAAATGGCTTTGTGACCCTGGCCGGGTAGCTCAGTTGGTTAGAGCATCATTCCGATAGGTCAAGGCTGTGGGTTTGACCCCTGGTTAGGGCACATACAAGAGTCAACCAATAGATACATAAATAAGTGGGAGGGCAAAAATTGATGTTTCTGTCTCTTCCTCTTTCTCTCTCCCTAAAAAAAAAGCAATTAAAAAAAAGAAAGAAAGAATGGTTTTGTCCTTTATTGAATCTGGAGTTTTCTAAAATTATTTCAGCAGAGAACTCATTCTTTTCTTTGTTAGATGACTACTAATGTACAATAGACCACTATTCCAGGACGACTGATTTGAAAAATGCTCTTCTAGACTTATTCTCCACCCCACTACCACTCGGTCCACTTAAAGTAACAGCTGCACTTAGGATGTCAGCTAAGATTTCTGTGGAGAGCAAAAAGTGTTCAGTGGCCAGCCAGCTCAGATGGCAACAGGAAGATGCCAATTAACCAAGGTGGGCAGCGGCTGACATTCCTGGGCTTCATGAGGAGGCCATCCAACAGACTTGGGTGGTTTATTTCTTGTTTTCATTTCCCCTTGTCACTGTTGTTGTCTAGAGCCTTTACATGTCAATTCTGGACTGTCAAAACAGCCTCCTGACTAGTCTCCCTGCCAGCTGGCTCTCTGCTCCAGTCCATCTTGCACACCTGGCCAGATCAGTCTTCCTAAAATGCTGCTTTGAGCTTGTCACTCTCCTGTCCCAAATGTATTAATTCAGCTTTCAAGATGTTTTGATTGTCCCCAGCCTACCTTTCCTGCTCCCTCCTCACATCCTACATTGTAGATGAAGCTGACTCATTCTGGAGCCCCTCTGTGCTGTACGTGTGCTAATTTTTCCATCCAATGCTTGAAAATCTACCTCCTACCCCCACTCCCCATCCCCGTTTCCTCCTGTCAGATCTTGTGTTCTCATTTGTTCACTTATTCCATTCAACAAGCATTTATTTTGTGCTACCTGTATGCTAGATCCTGTGCTAAAATAAGACATAGTCCTTAACTTCAAGGAGCTAATAAATGCAGATGAATGCATGCAGGGTGATGCGTACTATGATATAGTGATATTTAGGGTTTCATGGACATGGCACCTATCCCTGCCTAGGGCACACCAAAGGCAATTTAGGGTAGATTTCCTGGAGAAAGGGATGTTTACACTTAAAGACATGTGGTATGCTGGGGATTGGCTGAGGATGTGGTACCCAGGTCTTTGGTGCTGGGCTAACAGACAGGTTCTCCCTACCTCAGGGAGCATCCTCACAAAGAATCTCAGACTGATCCTGTTGATAGCGGGAAGATCGATGAGGGGAAAGCATGCATACTCACCAGGAGAGTGGATTCTGGGGCTGGGAGGAGGGAAGGAGGACAATGATATGTTCACTGCATCCTATGGTTTAGCAACCTCCCCCAATTCCCAAGTCACATCTAAGCGATGCATGCCACTGGAGCAGCTTGGTTGCCAGGGGCAACCCCAGAAGGCAGCCTCATTTTAAAGGCAGTCACTGAAGCCCCTTGCCCCAGGGCTCTGATAGACAACCCACAGGTCTCAGTCATTCCCCCCTAGGAAGTGACAGGACAGGGTCAATGTGCACAGGTGGGTCGGGTGTGGAAGATAACCCTCCAGCCCGCAGCAGGATCTTGAGAAAAGAAAGGATTCGAAAAACAGATGGCATTTTAATCCGCCCGAATGTTTAATATGAGTAACATAACCTTGTTTTTCTGAGACAGCCTAATTTACTTCAGGCCTCAGGCTTAGTAGCTTAACCATTGACAACCTGCAGGTCTATGTGTGTGTAGGTGTATGTGTGTACGTGTTGGTCTGTCGTGCTAATGAGATTGCAGAAATGGTGAATTTCTCTTGGTCACAGTTTTCCTACTCTGTTGAGGCTGCCCACCAATAAGTTTCTCCTTTTCTGATCTAGGATTTGTGATCTGGGAATATGAGCACTTTCTAGGGGAGGAAGCAGAACATGTAGGGAGATTGTGTGTG
>NW_006296634.1:1949149-1962544 GCF_000327345.1 Myotis davidii | reverse complement strand
TGTATATATATATTTAATCTCCTGGTGCAACTGACATTAATTGGGTTTACCAAGGCTCCCTGCTTCTTTTTTCTGGTTCCTGCTGTTCTGCCTGCTTGAACTGCCTGCTGCTTTCCCCACAGAAAGGGAAGCCTGCACTATGTAGATTCAAAGCACCTGGGTTTCAGTTTCTGCTCTGTGACTAGACTAGAGCAACATATTTAATCATCTAAGCCTCGGTTTCTTCATCAGTAAAATGGAAACCCTGCTCAATCACAGGGTTATTATTGTAAATGGCAAGTGAAGTAATTTATGAGAAAGTGTCTTTGTAAACTGTAAGTCTCAATAATAAAAGTAAGAGAAAAAAAGAGGGAGGTTGGGGGTTAATGGGGGGGAATGAGGACACATTTGTAATACCTTAACTAATAAAAAAAAAGAAAAAAGAAAAAAATACAATAAGCAGTTACTGCCCAGCATTGAGTGGTTACTGTGCCAATTGCTGTCTCTTTATTCATATTATCTTTTTAATCAAGATTTATTTTTTATTGAGAGCCCCATGTCCTTTAAGACTAAGCTCACAATTCACTTTCCCATAAGAACTCTTTTGACAGCTCTTGCTCGCGTTAGTTCTTAACTTTTCTAAACTAGTTTGCACCTTCTAAATAAACCCACCATTATTTCATAAGCTCAACCTTTCTCTCCCCAGCTGGAGTCTAAACTTCTTCAAGTTGCTTTACTTCACTTGCCTCCCCCAAGATACTGAACACATAGTAAATGCTCTAGAAAACTTGAGATTGAAATTTCTGGCCACATAGTTATTGCATAAATTGAGAATTCCCTACATTTTACAAAGCAAAGCCCTGAGTCAAGAGTTAGTTGTCGCTCTTTGTGTTGGCCACTAGGAAAGGACCCATCTGCTCCATTCAGGTTAATAGCCATCATCTTTACAAAGCCTTTACCAAGCTCCTAGATAGAATTCTTATTGCAGGACCTGCCTCTAGAAATGCTAATCATGTTACCCTCCTCCTCCCCCCCTTCCATTTCCTTGTCCTGCTCCATACCTTTCTCCATGTTCATACAAATACATACAGCATATACGGTGAATTCTGTTATTAAGGACAGAGTGGCCCTTCTTTAAGATTCAAGAGGAGCCAAAACCGGTTTGGCTCAGTGGATAGAGCGTCGGCCTGTGGACTGAAGGGTCCCGGGTTCGATTCCGGTCAAGGGCATGTGCCTGGGTTGCGGGCACATCCCCAGTGGGAGATGTGCAGGAGGCAGCTGATCGATGTTTCTCTCTCATCGATGTTTCTAGCTCTCTGTCTCTCTCCCTTCCTCTCTGTAAAAATCAATAAAATATATTTTTTAAAAAAAGATTCAAGAGGATAGTAAAGAAGACTAGAGTTAGATATCAGAGCCTTTAAGAGGAGACTTCCTGCTTCTTAATTTCTCTCCAACTTACTTCAGATCACTGCCCTCTGGCCCAGTGTGCCCCAAACAAATGAGCCTCCTTTCTCACCTTAGGATCTGCTATGTTCAGTCTCACAGCCTAGAAGCTGTTGCTCAGAGATCTTTGCCTGGCTGGCACCTTCACTTCATTTAGTCTTAGCCTAGATTACAAGTCTTTCCTTATCACCCAATTTAAAATAGCTTCCTTGTGGGGTGGGGGGTGGGGGGGTAAGGAGGGGAATATAGACTATACATATGTACCTGATTTTTTAAAATCCTCACCTGAAGATATGTTTTTTCATTGATTCTAGAGACATTGACGTGGTAGAGAAACATCAATCAGTTGCCTCCCATACGCACCCCAACTGGGGATCAAATGCCCAAGCTGGGAATGTGCCCTAATCCCGAATCAAACTGGAAAATCTTCTGTGCACAGCACAACGTTCCAACTAACTGAGACACACCAGTTAGGGCTGTATTCTACTTCTTATATGAATAAATTTCTCCGGATGGATGCACAAGAAATTAACAGTTGTTGTTTAAAGGGAGGGAAACCGGATAGCTGGGAAACAGGGGCTTCTCTGCATATCCTTTTCTATTTTTTCTTTTAATTTAGACTTACTATATTATCTATTTAAAAAATTAATTCAAATAAAAAGAAAAAAGAAAGTAGCTCCTTGCTGAACATTCTTTACTTACTTTATAAATTTTATTTACAAGACTGGCAGTGAACAGATTTGCCTCATCAGCCATAGTTTGCTGATCTCTACTCTATCATATTTTATATGATATTCATTCTAACTCTGATTTTTAGTTCATTTCTTATTTGCCTTCTCCCACTATAATGCAAGCTTCATGAAAGCAGTGTATGTTTTGTTATCACCATATCCCTGTACCTGGAACAGTTTCTGACTTATATAGTAGGCGCTCAAGTTGGGGTGCGTATGGGAGGCAACTGATTGATGTTTCTCTACCATGTCGATGTTTCTCTCTCTCTCTCCCTTCACATCTCTCTAGAATCAATGAAAAAACATATCTTTAGCACTTGTTGAATGACTGAGTGCTTGAATGAATTATATTTGTCTGAACTGAAGGGAAGAGCAGTCCTTTTTAGAAGGAGATAATGTAAACTTTTGATAGCAGCCCCTCCAGGAGTAATACTGTAGTTCCCCCTTTCCATAGTTTTGCTTTCCACAGTTTCAATTACCCACAGTAAACTGAAGTTTCAGAAATAAACAATTCATAAGTTTTAAATTGTGCACCCTTCTGAGTGGGGTAATAATCTCAGCTATTCAGCTCCATCCCACCTAGGACGTGAATTATTCCTTTGTCTAGCACATCCATGCTGTATATGCTACCCACCCATCCCTTAGTCACTTAGGTGTAGCCATCCTGGTTATCCTTAGTAGTTGTCTCAGTCATCAGACCAGCCATCAGAGAGAGAGCCCACATTCACATAACTTTTATTACAGTATATTGTTATAATTCTGTTTTATTATTGTTAACCTCTTACTGTGCCCAATTTATAAATTAAACTTTCGTATAGGTATGTATGCATAGAAAAACGTATGTTTTTTAGTACTTACTATCCAGGGTTTCAGGCTTTCACTGGGGGTCTTAGAACATATCCCCAGTAGATAAGGGGGACTACTATAATCTCTAGTTTGGTCATTCTCAAGAAAGTCCAACACATAGTTCTTGCCTCAAGGAGTCCTGCTTCCTGAAAGGAGATTTGAAACTTAAACCAAGTACCTGTCCTCCTAGGATGTGTTCCAGAAAGTAGAGAAACCAGTGGATTCACCACTTTTCAGTTTAGGAAGAAGAAAAACACACACACACCTGGGAAATCTGCTCAGTTGGCAAGTTGAGCTTTGCAAACAGTCACCCTTGAGAGAATGAGGGAGCAAATGCTCATTGCCACAATGACATGGGCAACAGCCAGGACCTGGGGAAGGGAAGCAGTTGGAAGAAGGGGAAGGAGGGACTTCAGCACATTAAACTTAGGCAGCACATTGCCCTGAACAAACAACTGTGTCACCATGTGCTGGTTAATTTTTGAAAAGTTTTTGAATCAACATATTCTCTGCATGTCCAGGGCTGGGCTTTTGCAGCCGTGCAGCATGCTAGCCCAGAAAGTGGGGAGTCCTGAAGGGGAAGCAGCTCCAGATGCCACTGGTATTACCTGTTTGAAGAGCCAAGTGATAACAGACTAGCCAGAGGTGGGCAAACTTTTTGACTTGAGGGCCACAATGGTTTCTTAAACTGGACCGGAGGGCCGGAACAAAAGCATGGATGGAGTGTTTGTGTGAACTAATATAAATTCAAAGTAAACATCATTACATAAAAGGGGACGGTCTTTTTTTTTTTTTAGTTTTATTCATTTCAATCGGGCCGGATCCGGCCGCGGGCCATAGTTTGCCCACGGCTGGGCTAGCCTATGCACTCGATTTGCCATCTCTTATACCATAGTATACCTAGCACCCAGCAGCATTCTCTGACTCATCAGAAAGGAAAGGGATCAAAGGAGGGGGACCTGGGGCATGTGTTGCTTTGAACAGATCTGCGCCAATGTAACATGGGATTTCCTGTCCGAATGTTACTGAATGCATGGCAGTGCCTGCCAAGTTTTAGTCATGGGGTTTGTGGGGGTGGGGTTGGGGTGGAGAGCAGTACACAGCTCTGTGTGTATACAGATGCTTCGGATATGTATGAGGTTCAACAGTGGGGGGTCTTCTAGGATTTGTGTGTAGCTTTATCTCCCCCACCCTCCCTGCTCCTGGAGGGGGAGCTGTCACTCCACCCTCAGGCTACCTAGCTACATTCCACTTCCCCCCAACCCACCAGCCTCTCATTCTGTCACAAGGAGCTTTGGCAGAAAGGGAGGGAGCGTGGGTGCTGCAGAGAGAAAAACACCCCAAGTTTCAGTAAAATGGCAAGAGAGATGCCAGCACACGGAACAGGATCCTTCTGTTTCTCACAGCCTGCACTGCTGGGTTGGGGGACATATACCACAGTTCCATTTCCTTCCTTCCCTTCCCTCCCTGCCCCTCATGATATTCAGGAAAGGGAGATCCGCAGTGAAGGGAGGAAAGGAACAAAGATGTTTTCCTAGGGACCAACATTTTCTGTAACCACCAGAATAGACAGTTCTGGGCAATGCTTACTTTGGGCAAAGTGGTGTGTGTGTGTGTGTGTGTGTGTGTGTGTGTGTGTGTGTGTAATAGAGTTAATGTATGTGAGTGTGTGTATCTGTGAGAGTGTGTGTTGTTAGTATATGAGTGTGTATATATGTATGTTCAGGGCATTAAAGTTTAAAGATAAAGGGCAGAGCCTGGCCGGCGTGGCTCAGTAGTTGAGCCTCAACCTGTGAACCAGGAGGTTACTAGTACAGTTCGATTCCCAGGTAAGGCACATGCCCAGGTTGTGGGCTCAACCCCCAGTGTGGGGCGTGCAGGAGGCAGCTGATCAATGATTCTCTTTCATCATTGATGTTTCTATCTCTCTCTCCCTCTCTGAAATCAATAAAAAAATATTTTTTAAAAAAGATAAAAGGCAGAAAGAACAGAAAGAAGCAAACATAAGGGTGGTTAGATATCTGTCTTGGATAGCTCACCCATGAATAATTAAAAATTGACTATATTTGTGCACTAGGTTGCCCATTACCCAATATTTGACAAAATTAGAATAAAGATATATAAAAGGAAAACCTCAAGATAGACATTTTCTTTTGTGCTTTTGAAATTAGGGCATTTCATTTGAGTAGTGACTCCTTTTTGATAGAGTAGAACCTCATTTGTGATCATTTCACCTAAATAAGGGCTGGAGTTCGTCTTAGTACTATTAGTTTGTAAACAAGATCCCAAAGGGAATGTTTATTCCACTCAAGGAAACAAGTCACTTTTCACCTCTTTGAAGTATCAATTTGCATTTCAACAATATGGTACTTATAAATCATTCCTTTCTAGCAATTCATTAAAACAACCCCTAGAGGCAATACTTAAAAAAAAAAAAGTAACGCTGTATTTTCTTTATGTAAATGCCCATAATGTGTTTGAACAGTTTATCTGACTTTTTGATATCTATTCATATATGATCATAATAACTTCTAACATTTATTGGGTGCTCTCATGTACCAGGCACTGCATTAAATGCTTTACATGTGTATTTTCTTTTGGTCCTTCCGACGAGGAAGGTCTGGTTACTTTATTTTTATTTATTTATTTATTGTTGTTGTTTTTAATAGTTTCATTGATTTCAGAGAGGAAGGGAGAAGGGAGAAGGGAGAGAGAGAGCTCATTGATCGGCTGCCTACTGCACGCCCCTCACTGGGGATTGAGCCCCCAACCCAGGCACCTGCCCTTTCTTTACTGGAATCAAACCGGGACCCTTCAGTCCGTAGGCCAACACTCTATCCACTGAGCCAAACTGGCTAGGGCAGTACTGTAACTTTATAACTAAGGCAGAGAGAAGTTAAGTAGCTTAACCAAGTTTATGAAGATAGTAAATGTTGGGACAGAACTTAAATTCAAGTTTCTACTCCAAAGCCCATGCCTTGCCCCACATGCTCTATTGTGTACCTTTAGATTTACTGCCAAATATAAGGTCAAAGTATGCTGGCAAGAGGAATGACTGTGCAGAAGGGTTGTCACTACAGAATTCGTGGCCCCTAATCTAGACCCAGTCTGCAGGGCCAGTTTTTTGGTATTTGGGGTCAGCCCATCTTGGAGATGGGGGAGGATAAACCCAGCCAGGTTATGGCCCATTAATCCCCTTGGATATAGCCTGGGACATTGACACAAGGAAATCACAAAAATACACAAAGTATATCATAAATTATGTGTTTAGCACTGTGATCACCCACCCAGCCAAGAACAATTTCATGATGTTCTAGATCAGAGGTCCTCAAACTACGGCCGCGGGCCACATGCAAATACAAATATTGTATTTGTTCCCCTTTTGTTTTTTACTTCAAAATAAGATATGTGCAGTGTGCATAGGAATTTGTTCATAGTTTTTTTTTTTAAACTATAGTCTGGCTCTCCAACGGTCTAAGGGACAGTGAACTGGCCCCCTGTTTAAAGTTTGAGGACCCCTGTTCTAGATAGTGTAGGACTTTGATGAAAGGTAGTAACCCTGAATTCCCTCTGGAAGGGGTGAGAGAGGAGACAAAGGGAGAAAAGGAAGGTGATGGGAAGAGGTGAGAAGGCCTGAGGGGTATATGTGATAAGGAGGAAGTTTACACTCAATGAAGAATGGAGAACAGCTTCATTACTTTGTCTTTTTGAAATAATATCTGCCTTATGAAGGTGGGGAGGGAGCAGCCTGGGAATAAATGAAACAAGGAAGGAAATTGAAGTCATCATTTCTGGCCTGCTGACGAGCAGATGTCAGCATGCCCTAGCCTTTTGCTGTAATCAGTGCTTTTCTAGAGATAAATGTTCCAGTGGGGCTTGTACTGAAAACTCAAAGGCTTATTTATGCACTCATTGGTTGGTTCTTGTATGTGCCCTAACCAGGGATCAAACCTGCAACCTTGGCTTATTGGGATGATGCTCTAACCAACTGAGATACCTGGCCAGGATCTTCTTAAAGTCTGAGTTAGGAGTTGGCCAATCTGGAAGGAGGGAAAAAGCAGATACCAGGCAGAGGAAACAGGAATTACAAAGGCACAAAGGAGAATAATGAATGGGGAGAATGGGGAGTTTAGTATGAGTAGAGGTTAGGGAATTCTGTGAGAGTGTCTGAAAAGGGAACTAGAAAGGGAAAGTAGAGACCAAGTGTGAATGAACTAGTATACTCTGCTAAGAAGTTCAGACTTTGTCACATAGGCAGTGGGGAACTACTGAAGGCTGTAAAGGAGAAACATAGTCATCTCTTTGCTTTATAAAAAGGTCATAGAGTAGAATGGGGTGGAGATAGTTTGTTCCTGGGTCCCACATACAATAGGGTTTCACATCTGTCTCCTATCCTGGTCCTTAACCAGGGAATTCTTTCCTTTCTCTGTTCCTCTTTTCTTCCACAAATATGTGGTGAGCACTTACCATAAATAAGCCAGGTTCTGAGTTAGGTCCTGGGAAAATGCAAATGAATAAAAATCATTCCCTGCTCAGAGGAGCTCACAGTCTGATTTAGTTCTTCCTAAACTCCATACTAGAATATTCACTGGTCTATTTATTTCACTGCCATGATGAAATGAGAAAAAAATGAGGACAATATATTCAATATAAAACCTCTCCTCTTCAATGTGAGGTTATATTCATATGTTCACACTTTCCTGAAAGATAGTAGGTAGTAGTTTTTTTCTATTTTGTTTTCTTGTTTTACTTGGCAAAATGGAAAGTTAGCAATCTTTTGTTATATTTCAAAAATTGTATGTGAGGGAAATTTACTGGTTATGATACTGTTGTAATTAGTTAGTTATTAATAACAGCAAAGATGCAAAGGGAAGGCCAGACATTATAGACATACTAGAGGCCTGTTGCATGAATTCATGCACCAGTGGGGTCCCTCAGCCTGGCCTGCGGGATTGGGCCAAAATTGGCTCTCTCACTCCCCTCCCCCCCCCGAGGGTCCCAGATTGTGAGAGGGCCCAGGCTAGGCTGAGGGACCCCACCAGTGCACAATAGTAGCCAGGGAGGGATGCAGGAGGTTGGCCAGCCAGGGAGGGACCATGGGAGGGCTCCAGGGCATGTCTGGCCTGTCTCGCTCAGTCCTGATCAGCCGGACCCCAGCAGCAAGCTAACCTACCAGTCAGAGCGTCTGCCTCCTCATGGTCAGTGCATGCCATAGCAAGCGGTTGAGCAACCTTAGCATTTCATTAGCTTATTATGCTTTGATTGGTTGAATGGACAAGCGGACACTTAGCATATTAGGCGTTTATTATATAGGATTCCCTGCAAAACACTGGAGGTGGGAACTACATAGGGAAGATTCTTGCCTATGTGCACCAAGGGACAGAGATAGTTGGCCACAATGGGCATGGCCACTGCGTGCATGTGGAAATTTGGGATATACTAGTATAATCCCCTAAACAAAAAAGTTCACTTTCTTATGCTCTTGTTTCCTGTTGGCACACTTGGCTCATGGCACAATCTTGGCTTCCTGGCATTCTCCCATGTAGCCCATGGTCATGTGGACCCCACACACGGTGGACTAATGGACTGCAACTAGCCTGATGCTGTACTGGACCCAGTTCCAACATGGAAGGGAAACTTTGGACATTGGCTCTGATTTTAGCTCTACTGAAACCCCAGCCACACTTCTATGACTGGACTAAGGGGAATGGGATTTTGAAAATTCAGGGGTATAATTCCACGAAAATAAAGCTTTCTACCATATCTTGTCTTCCTGTGGGGACCCCCAGAACCTCACCCCCTCTAGCAATGGGGAAGGATGAGACATGTTTTTCTCCCATATCAGTTAAAGGTTAATTTTGTCATTCCAGTGGTGGGACTAAGTAAAGGACTTTTCACCCAAAGGAGTGGACTTACGGCAGGGAACGTGGACTTACCAGAGATGACTGAGACAAAAGCAGGTTCTCAGGCTACTTCCCACTCTCCTAGACTCAGATATGGGGAAAGGGAGAGTCCCTGGTCCCGAGAGAGTCAGGATTCAGCAATTTCCTCTCTAGGGAGAGGCTTCTCTTCCTGATAACATAGAAGGCATTGCTCACCCTGGCTAGTTTGGCTCAATGGATAAAGTGTCAGCCTGTGGACTGAAGGGTTCCAGGTTCGATTCTGGCCAAGGACACATGCCCAGATTGTGGCTCAATCCCCAGTAGGGGCGGGGGCGTGCAAGAGGCGGTCGATCAATGATTCTCTCTCATCATTGATGTTTCTCTCTCTCTCTCCCTCTCCCTTCCTCTCTGAAATATATAAAATTATATACTAGTATATAAATAAAAGAAGGCATGGCTGATATTCCAGGAATTCACAGTCACAGGAGGTCTGGGTTTAACTCATCCAGTTAGAGGAAGGTCAGCAATTCCACAGAGAGATCCAGCAAGTGTAACAGGAAAAGCTGGTAAAACCAGTGGGATGCCTCTGACCCTGTCCTTTATGGAGTAATGGAATATGTGGTCACCAGCTTTTATCAAAATTAGCCAGGCATTCAGGGTTTCCATGGCCCAAGCACAAATAACCCACCCACCCATCCCTGTGATAGCTTAGTTAGCACCTAATGCACTACAACCAGGCTGCATCATTGTAGCAGGGTTTGTAGGTTTAAACTAATTTAGGAGTCAATCTGAGTACCAAATGGAGAAAATCTTGTTCTGAGGTGGCAGTTTGCTTAGTGAGTAGGATGCAATGTATGCTTCAAATCCAGAGGTTGGGGAGCCACTGGTCTCATGGGAGAGTCAGACCTGTAAGCAATTATTTCAGTACAGTGTGATAAATGCAGGTACAAAGCCACAAAGAACCATGCTATCAGGGGCAATGATGGATTAGTATGAGCAGAGGTAAGGTGCATCTGCTGGGAGTGTCTGAAAAGGACTAGAAAGGAAGATTGGAGCCTGATTATGAGGGGCCAGGCTAGGAGTAGATTCTTAGGAAGCAAAGCTGAGGAGAGAGCTTCTGATCCAGGGACTAGGGAGGTTAGGGGAGGCTTTCCCAAGGAGCTGGTCCTTGGGATGGGTCTCTTGCCTAGCCTTTGGTTTTAAGGCTCTCTTCTCTTTTTCTCCTGCTCCACATTTTCTGTGTATGCCAGACCCAGAACATCCCAGCCGCCTGCTGCTCTAATTACTTCATTCCATTTTAATTCTGCTGAGTTAGGAGCCTGTGAACTCAAGAGGAAATGCATGCAAAATACCAACAAATTGAATGTGCTGGCATTTCAGAAACACATCTGACCCTATTTGCCCCTTCGTGTTCTCTTCCTCTAGCAGTGCCTTGACCTGAAATGAAAAATCAAGGGTAGGATATGCTGATGGGAAGAGGAAGTGGCACCAACAGAGTAAGATGTTGGGTTTTACTGACGCATGTGAACCATCACTTTTGGGGGGAAGAGAGAAAGAGTGGGTGGGGCTTTGGGGTGGGGGACTTTTCCTGGTACCTTTTGGGAACTGAGGGGGGTCCATCTCTGCAGTTCCAAAACATTGTGTGAGTACATGTGAGCCATAATATTTCCTCTTCTCTAGAGATATTTACAGATTAGAAGAGATACTTTATTCCCAGTTGTTTGTTCATGGAAATGGAGGGGATCGCAGTTTATAAGTAAGCAGTTCTCAAGTGTTTTGGTCTCAGGATTCCTTTACATTCTTAAAAACGATTGAGGGCTTCCCAGAGCTTTTGTTTATGTAGGTTATATCTATTGATATTTACTGTATTAAAAATTAAAACTGAAAAATTAAAATATTAATAATTCATTAAAAATAATAAACCATGATATGTTAACATAAATAACAAGTTTTGGTGAAAAAAGAACTATATTTTTTAAAATGAAAAAAAAAATAGTGATAAGATTGGCATGTTTTGCATTTTTGAAAATCTCTTTAATATCTGGCTCAACAGAAGACATCGGGATTCTCATTTCTACTTTTGCATTAAATCAGTTTCTGTTTTTTAAGTTTAAAAAATACATTTTTAAAAATATATTTTTATTGATTCAGAGAAGAATGGAGAGGGAGAGAGAGAGAAACATCAGTGATGAGAGAGAATCATTGATTGGCTGCCTTCTGCATAACTCGCACAGGGGATGGAGCCTGCAACAGGGAATCACACCATAACCTCCTGGTTCACAGGTAGACGCTCAACCACTGAGCCACGCTGGCTAGGCAAAGTTTTATTTTATGTACAAAGAGCTAGCTAGCATTGTTTCTTTCTTGAATGACCCATTCAAGGAAGATCACTAAGTCCATGAAGCCTATATTCTTCGCAAACTGACGGAATCACTGGTGACACATGTTGAGAGCAATTGGGACAAGAATGAGAACCCTGGCCCAGCTGGTGTGGCTCAGTGGTTAAGTGTAGACCTATGAAGCAGGAGGTCACAGTTTGATTCCCGGTCAGGGCACATGCCTGGGTTGTGGGCTTAATCCCTAGTAGTGGGTGTGCCGGAGACAGCAGATCAATGATTTTCCCTTACCATTGATGTTCCTATCTCTCTCTCCTCCCTTCCTCTCTGAAAGCAATAAAAATATATTTAAGCATGTATATGTATATGTGTGTGTATGTATATACTAGTATACAGTAGGTCCTCGGGTTGCGTCGGAGATCTGTTCCTATTTCGCTTCCTCTCTGAAAGCAATAAAAATATATTTAAGTATATTCTATGGCGCAACGTAATGCGATTTTCGCTGTAATTCGAAACCCACGTACATAAGCACCTACATCACTCACGTGGAGCACATACACAGCAGTAATGAAGTGAAACAGTAAAAAAACTTAAAGATAACAATTCCTGACCTTGTGGTAAATAAATAAAAAACATAAGGCACATATGTGTACATACATCAAAATGATGGAACTTTTTTTTTATAAATAAATGGGAGTTGGTGACATAACCATGAAACGACGTATGTCAAGTCTGATGTTACCTGTGGCCTGTCGGTATATCTATATGTCTCTATCTCTCATCTCTTTCTCTCTATGTCTCTCTCTATCTCTATTTCTATCTCTATCTCTATCTCTGTCATCTATGAAAAGAATGAGATCCCTGGCCAAATTTTGTCAGATGACTCCAGTAGAGCTGCTGATGACTCATCTTGCTCTCTCAGATGCATCAATCAGTTTCCATATGCTTTGGTTGAAGTACATGGAGAAAATCTGACCTCTATAGAGTTGGGAAAGGAAGTATTTTAGTTTTCAAATAATTGTAGTTACTTTTCTTTGATACTACACCGAAACTTGACACATAGTGACTTCTTAAAGGTTAGTTGCAATGTGGAATCTGAAACCATATCAATCAATTCCTACTTTATTACATTAAATGTATTTGTTTATCTTGCACTTTAAAAAATCCTTTTATTTATTTATTTTTAAATATGTTTTATTGATTTTAGAGAGAGAGGAAGGGAGAAACAGCTATGTGGGAGAGAAATATTGATCTGCTGCCTCCTGCACACCCCCGACTGGAGATTGAGCCTGCAACCTGAGCATATGCCCTGACCGGGAATCAAACCGGCAACCTTTGGTACATGTGAGGATACCCAACCAACTGAGGTACATCAGCCAGGACTTTATTGATTGATTGATTGATTTTTAGAGAAAGAGAGGAAGGAAGGGAAAGGGGAAGAGAGAAAAAAAACACACAAACCATTGATCTGCTCTTCCACTTACTTATGCATTCTTTGGATGATTCTTGAATGTGCCCTGACTGGGGATCAAACCTGAAACCTAGGTATATTGAGATGACACTCTATCCAAATGAATACCTGGCCCGGATATTATCTTACACTTGGAATAGATTTTGTAACGTCATGCACTGGTCATTGGAAAATATAGATTCTCTTGAATTATACAGATCTTCCAAATGTCGATACATTTCATTATGTTTTCTAAATCACATTCATAATATCACCATCAATCTCTTTAGAGAAATCTTAAAACATTGGGAAGCTGTCATGTTCATGGTGGTAGGTACAAGTGTTCCAAAATTCTGATTTTTACTTATAAGCTTGAATTTTATCATTGGCAACAAATGCTTTCGGTTGTTTTCCTTGAAGTGACAGGCTCGCTTTGTTCATTTTGGGGAAATTGTCTGCCAAACACTCAAGTCTGAATAATCTTAGTTTGTCTTTCAGTTCTTTCAAGTAAAAATGATGTTCCATGAAGAGAGAGGCTAGTTCAGCTTGAAACTCAAACAATTGCAAAAGTGCTTTTTCTGGAGACAACCACCATTGTACTTGGAATACAGAAGGCCTGTTTTATGTGTATTTTCTATTTCGCTAGACGAATATTAAAAACATTACTCAAGGGTTGAGATTTAGTAAAAATTAATAATTTGTACTGTTTTATCAAGGCTATTCCTAAG
>NW_006296634.1:1948053-1949089 GCF_000327345.1 Myotis davidii | reverse complement strand
ATCCACTGAGCCAAACCGGTCAGGGCGTGATTTTTTTTTAATTGCATATGTATGGCAAAGAGGAGTGTGAGGACTGCTAGTACAGTTTAGTGCCACTGCTTTGATTTGTGCTAAGGTGCAAGCTATTTTATTCACTATTGCTTTTGTACCATTACTACAAAAGTGAACACAGTGAAAAAGACCAATAATGTCTGAAAGTGTTAGGAAAACAGTTTTGACCTTGTGGACTATAGGGTCTTGGAAACCTCCTAAAGGTCTATGGGTCACACCTTGAGAACCACTGCCCTAAATGACATGTCTGAGTTCAGGGTTTGACCCTAGGTCCTCTTTTCTTTTTCACTCTCTACTCTCTCCGTAGGTGAACTCCTCTACTCTTTTGAACAACCTCTGAGCAAATGACCCATACACGTGTTATCACGAGCCCTGACTTCTCCTTGGAGCTCCGGAACAATATATCTAGCTGCTGGTTCAACATTGGCACTTGGCTCAAAGACTCCTCCCGGATAACCTGTCTAAGACTTCATTTGTGGTATTCTCCCTTATTGTCTTCCATCCATTTACATTTAAGAAGGCAGAATCCTTGTCCTTACCTCATTCACCTCCCCTTATACAATAAAATATCAAGTCTGTTAATTTTATCTCCTAAGTCTCTTTTATTAATTTTTTTGGTGAGAGAGAGAGAGAGAGGGAGAGGGAGAAAGGGGAAGAGAGAGAGAGATTTGTTAGTCCACTTATTTGTACATTTATTGATTGATTCTTGTGTGCACCCTGATGGTGGATTGAACCCATAATCTTGCTTGACACATAGAGACGACATTCTGTAATAGAGGTTCCTGGCCAGGCCCTCCTAAATATCCTTTTATTTAAAAAAATTTTGTTTAAGTTGATTTCAAAGAGGAAGGGAGAGGGAGAGAGAGATAGAAACATCGTGGTGAGAAAGAATTGTTGATCAGCTGCCTCCTGCACACACCCTTCTGGGGATTGAGCCCACAACTCGGGCATGTGCCCTGACTGGGAATCGAACCGTGATACCCTG
>NW_006296634.1:1936200-1947928 GCF_000327345.1 Myotis davidii | reverse complement strand
GTGTGATTGTATGATTATTGTCTCTCCCTGATGAGCTCCTAAGTTCCATGATAGCAGACATTTTATAAATATTTAATTTACTGAGTCAGTGATCAAATGAGGCCTAGGACAACTCCTCTGAGCATAGATTAACCATTGAAAATTAAGTCTTCTGCCCTAGGCCCCTGAGTTGGGGGAAGACCTATTTTTATTTCTATTGTCTCATAGCATTTCAAAGAAAAATGCTGCCTTGTCCTAGGCTTTCCATCAAAGTGTCCTCCTAAGAGCTGGGGCACATTAATCTTCCTTTTGACATAGGAGCCCTCAGTGCTCCCCATCACTTATGCTGCCAGTGGTTTTTGGAGGTTAGCTAGCAATACTGGCCTTTCAGGAATATAAAGGAGGACACCTCATCTCTCTCCTACTAGGTGCTTGGCTAGGAGGCCTATTTCAGCAAGAGAGAATAAAATATATCAAGGAGCCAAGAGGGGGACAAAAGGAGAATGAGTCATGATGTTTGTCCTCAGGGAGACTTTAATCTGCTGTAGAAGACAGAACCCCCATCTTGGTTTATTTTATTTTAGCTGAGGTAAATATAGCACTGAGAGTGGCCTTTCCTATAGGAAGGAAGGGAAACCAACATTTATTACACACCTGCTGTGTTATTAACCCTTTGCGGCCCAATGTCATTTTTGGAATTCAAACAGTCTGGTCCAAATTAATTGATGGGATTGAATGTTGAACTTTTTAATGTTCTTATTGCTCGACGTTGGACCTGCTCCTAGTGCCTGGTCTGTCGAGTCAGCCTCGTGGTTGGACCGGAAAGGGTTAAGCACCTACCAGCCACTTTGACTTTTGTTCTCTCATTCAATCTTTACAACAACCATATGAGGTTGAAATTATTGTCTCATTTATATAGATGAGAAAACAACTGAGGCCAGAGAGATTAAGTTACTTGTATATTTAATATAGTATATTAGACCTATTTACCTACCCATTCCACAGCCCTTTTTAAGAGACTCTGTACTGGCCAAAACTTGGCTGCAGGCCATATTCTATACCACATGACACCTCACCCCCAGTTTCTTAAATCCTCACTCACCTACCTCCTCTGCCCTAGGTGATTAGACCAGAGGGAGGTTCTGACCAAAGTCAGTCAGTAAATAGGCTGGCCAGTCACTCTAATTTATGGCCCCAGTGGAAAAAAGACGAACTGGGCCAATTCGATTCCCTCTCTTACAAACCACACCCTAAAGTAAAGGTTTCTCAGCAGCAACCAGAGCCTGGGAGAGAAACAAACTTGCCCAGTGTGTCCGATTTACATTAAGGGCAGTTGGAACTTGGCAAGGAAGAGCTATGACCTTCAGCCACTGAGGAATCTTCAGTCTAGATTCCTTCCAGTGTGAGCACCTGTCCCTGGAGTGTCCTGAGAAGCCCCACGTGGCTCCTCATGCATTCTGACACTAACCTTCCGTGTTTGAGCTAACTTTACCTTAAGAGTTAGACTCAAATGGTCTTAGAATTACAGAGTTAGAACCTGAACCCAAGCCCATCTGACCACACAACTTGTGCTCCTTTTATTCACACTGCAGAGGGCGCGTCCCTGAGCAGTCAAGGACTCAACACCCTGGAATGAACACAGTTAATTTTGGAGAGAGGTACCAATTTAAAGAAGGATGTGCTATGTGCTCTGAGGTGGTCAAAAGCCTCATTAATCATGTCTGCCTTTGTTTTGGGAATCCTTCCTGAGAAGTAAAAACCATGCTGACTAGAAGCCCTCCCATTGCCAGCTACAGTTTGGTGTGTGATCTTATGTGTGAAGTCACTAGTTGTCAGTGACATCACTCAGCAGTGCCATTCACATAATGGCCCTAGAGCAGCTGTGGGCAAACTACGGCCTGCGGGCCGGATCCGGCCCATTTGAAATGAATAAAACTAAAAAAAAGAAGACCGTACCCTTTTATGTAATGATGTTTACTTTGAATTTATATTAGTTCACACAAACACTCCATCCATGCTTTTGTTCCGGCCCTCCGGTCCAGTTTAAGAACCCTTTGTGGCCCTCGAGTCAAAAAATTTGCCCACCCCTGCCCTAGACCTTGGGTAGCTCAGGGTGGGGAACTACAGAGAACACAGCTTTGGAATAGGGTAGAGTGGGATTCAGGTCCTCTTCTTGTCTGTCCGTCCTCAGGAAAGGCAGCACTACTTTCCCAGTCTGTTTCTTAGTGTCCTCATTGGTAAAATGGGGATTCCTATCTCACAATAAGGATTACAAGAGATAAATATGCAAGACCCTACACTGGGGGAGTTAGTGTTTAATGGGTACAGAGTTTTAGTTGGGTAAGGTGAAAAAGTTCTGGAGAGAGAGATTGGCGATGGTTGTCCAACATTATGAGTGTACTAATGTCACAGAACTGTACATTTAAAATGGTAAATCTTATGCATATTTTACATTAAAAAAACACACCAAACCTTTACATTGGTCTTCCATGTAACAGCTCCCTGTAAATGTTGGTTTCTATCTTCATCTCCTGTAGCGGAAGCCAAGGTCCAGTCAATCCCAGGGCCCTTAACCCAAGGCAACCCTCTCTTCTAAAACCTTGCGCCCTGAGACCCACCGTAGCCCTCTGCCCTAGAGAGCTGGAGGCCCATTGGGGCAATGAAGTAAACTCTCCAAACCTGGGAGATTAGGACTGCTATGATATGAGCACTTTCCAGGGCAAGAGGCCAGGAGTTAGGCTGGAGAAGAGTGAGTGGTTGAACTGCATCTCTGCCGGAAACTCCAGAGCTCTTCCGGGCAGGTTCCTTTCTAGCCATCAGTTTTCTGATCACGCCACTAGCAATGCTTACTGTGTGCTGTGTGGAGCTGGCCTGGTGCCCCCACCTCTTCCTCACAGCAACCTCCCTGCCTTTTTCAAAGCCGGTGCCTGTATTAATGTGATAATGCCATGATAATGGCCAGGACATGACTTCAGCTAGCTGATTAGGCCGTCTGGAATGGCATCTGAGGCACTGCCTTCATTCTCCCTGGTGAGGAGGCAGCACGGGCACTGACTGGGAAATTGCATCTGGGAAAGCACTGAGGGGGAAAATTGGAAGTACCAGAATTTCCCAGGTTGCTATTCCACAGGGGCCAAACATCGTTAGCAGCAGCACTAATTACGATCCAGGAGAGTCAGGCCTGGCTGCTAGCCTGCGCAGGCAAGTCCTTGACAGCGGCCTTGGGAACCAGCAGGGCAGAGACAGAGCTACAGGGAGGCTGGGCTCCGAAGCCTGGAGAATCCAGGAGAGAAGAGACTGCAGGGTCGTTCAGACACGTGGGCACGGGTGCCCTCATGTTTTTCAGAATGCTTGGAACTATGATAGGAAGGGTGGAAGTTAGATTGCTGGAATGATTTCTATCTGCCCAGAATTCAGAGTTGTCTGTACTTCCTCTCTTTTCATTCTGTCTTGTTCTCTACGCTCCACTGAAAATTCTCATGTCAATGTCACCAATGACTTCTCTGTTGCCAATTTCAGAATTCATCTCTCTGTCCTCATCTTATTCATCTTAGCAGCAGCATTTGTCATGGATGGTCACTCATTTCTTCTTAAAGCACTCTTTTTATTTGGCTTCCAAGACACTTCTTTTTCAGTTTTTTTCCTATCTGTGCTGGCTCCTCTTCATCTTCCCCATCTCTGGGATGCCCCTGGACTATCATCACACCTCTATTCTACTTTATCTACTCTCATTCCCTAAGAAATCCCATCTATCTCAGGACGTTAAATTCAGCTACATGTCGATAAATCCCAAATGGATATCGTCAGCCCCTATATCTCCCCTGAACTTTAGAATCATATCCAGCTGCTACTTGACATCTCCTTGTGAATGTCACTCACCGTCCGCTCAAACACACTGGTTCCCCAGTCTCCTCTATTGCAATAAATGCAACTCCGTTGTACCAGGTTCCACACTTGGAAGCTATTCGTGGCTCTTCTCTTTCTTTCATGCCCCCTTATCCAATTCCTCAGGAAATGCTGTCAGTTGTACCCTTTAAATTATCTCCAAAATCTGGTCACTTATACCACTCCTACCCTCTTCAGAGCCACCATCATTATTTGCCAAGGCAATTCCAATCACCTCTGAATTAGTTACAATTCAAATGAAGCTACAATATCACAGTCTCCAAAATACAGTGTTTTATTCAAGATAGAAGATCACTTCTTTCTCAACTATGACCTGCGCAAAGTAGTCTAGGGTTAATACAGTCACTCCACAATGTCAGGATCCTAGCTTTTCCTGGCTTGCTACTCTGTCATCTTCAACATGTTACTTTCATCTCGTGGCCTAAGATAGCTGCTCCTGCTGCCACTTCATGCCCACGAGATTCCAGTCTGTGGAAACGGGAGAAGGAGAAGTAGAGGGCAGGCCCATTCCTTTAAGAACATGACCTGAAAGTTGCAGATATCCCTCTGCTCACTAGGATGCTCTCAACACAGCAGCCAGAACAGTCCTGTAAAATCAGAACGTGTCATTTCTCCATCCATGCACGCCTTCTAATGACTTCTCTCTCAAAATGAAACCTAAAATCCCAGGCCCTCTGAATTCATCTCCTGTATCTGTCCCTCTTGCTCCTTTTACTCCTGCCATGCTGGACTCTTTCAAAATGCTTCCATCTCAGGGCTTTTGTAGTTGCTGTTCCCTCTGCCTGGAATGCTCTTCCCCCAGATTGCTGCAAGTTTAGCTTCTCCACTTGCTTCAGGTATCTGCTCAGATGCCACCTGAAGTAATATTATATGTTTATTTTTGTTTTTCCCCACTAGAACATAACCTGTGGTGCACATGCTTGTTGAATGAATGATAGATGAAGATGGCAGAGCCTGGGCTCAAAAATGGCAGGAAGGGGCTTCTTCCCTAATTATTTCAGCGAAGACCTATTTCTTTTTTTTTTTTTAAATATATTTTATTGATTTTTTTACAGAGAGGAAGGGAGAGGGATAGAGAGTTAGAAACATCGATGAGAGAGAAACATCGATCAGCACACTCCCTACTGGGGATGTGCCCACAACCAAGGTACATGCCCTTGACCGCAGTCGAACCCGGGACCCTTGAGTCCACAGGCTGACGCTCTATCCACTGAGCCAAACCAGTTAGGGCAAAGTCCTATTTCTTGATCTCTGTCATGGTTCCAGTTTGGAAGCAGAGACACTTTAGTTTCTTGCTTCTGAGAGGTCTCTTCTGTTCAATTTATCAAATATTCATTAGCCACCTAGTGTGTTAGGTGTCAAGTGTGGTGGATATAAAAGGAGAATAAGCTATAAACCAGTATTGGCCCTCAAGAAACTTACAGGTTGGTTAGGAGCCTTAATTTTGTCCCTTCTTCCCCCCCACCCCCTTTTCTTTGCAAGTATGACCACTGAGGTACGGTGCAAAAGGTCAGAGAAAGAGCAGCTCCTTTCTTTTTGGTGGCACTATGAGGGAGGATGGTAGGGTATACCAGTAAAGAAAAACTGACCCATTATAGGTTATAGTTCTATGTTATGGTGGGCTTCTTTCTCTGACTCCCTATGGATTAGGGCCTCTCTTACTGCTGGTCTCATTAAGAAACAATTTGGCCTTAGCCAATTTGGCTCAGTGGGTAGAGTGTCAGCCTGGAGACTGAAGGGTCCCAGGTTCAATTCTGGTCAAGGGCACATGCCTGGATTGCTCGATCCCCAGTAGGGGGCATGCAGGAGGCAACCGATCAATGATTCTCTCTAATCATTGATGTTTCTATCTCTCTCTCCCTCTCCCTTCCTCTCTAAAATCAATTTTATATCTCTATCTCTATCTCTATCTTTATCTATCTATACACACACTAGAGGCCCGGTGCATGAAATTTGTGCACTCAGGGGGGCAGTCCCTCAGCCCAGCCTGTGCCCTCTGGCAGTTCGGGAGCCCTCGGTGGATGTCTGACTGACAGCTTAGGTCAGGCTCCTGGGGAGCGGGCCTAAGCCGTCAGTCGGACATCCTTAGTGCTGCTGTGGAGGCAGGAGAGGCTCCTACCACCACCACTGCGCTTGCCAGCCATGAGCCTGGCTTCTGGCTGAGCAGTGCTTCCCCTGTGGGAGTGCGCTGACCACCAGGGGGCAGCTCCTGTGTTGAGCATCTGCCCCCTGGTGGTCAATGCGCATCATAGCGACTGGCCATTCTGCCGTTAGGTCGATTTGCATATTAGCCTTTTATTATATAGGATATTTTAAAAAGTAACAATTTGAACCAGTTATCACTCAATGGATGAGGGAAAAGTGGGGTGGCCAGAGGGTGGGGGGCTGGAGCGGAGGAATAGAGTGAGGAAGGGCTGCAGCTGAAGGACAAGGGAGCTCAGAAAAGCTGAGTAGGAAATATATTACCTAAAACAATTGTTCCATTATCTTTTCCTGCTCAGGGCAAAATGCAAAAGGTCAGGGTTGGTTATTTTCCCCATTCTCCTCCATGCAGGGCCACTTAGACACTGCTTTGACATTTACAGCCTGAGAAGAGCAGAGCCTCCTCTGAGGCCTTTGAACTTCCACTTTGGGAAAGTTCCAGTTTTTTTCCTCTTTGGAAAAGGCTGCTTGTTGCATCCCATTCTAATTCTTCTTTCTCTTTTGACAACCCCCTTCCATGTCAGAGGTAATGCCAAAAGCAGTGATTCTCGAACTTAAACATGCAATGGAACCACTTTGAGGGCTTGTTAAAAGAAGATTGCTATTGTCATCCTCAGAGTTTACTAATACAGTACATCTGGGGTGGGGCCTGAGAATTTATATTTATAGCAAATTCTCAGATGCTGCTGCTGCTGCTGGTCCCAACCACACAGGCTAATGGGGGAACAATTAGCCCAGAACAACTAATTTGGGTCTAAAAATGTCCCATCCTTGATCTTCCAGTCCAGTCCTTTCCTTCCACTCTCCAAACACAGGGAAATGGGCCTTGAGTTATCACAAGATTAATTCAAATTAAATGTCAAGGATTTCCTGACCATCAGAGTTGTTAGCCAAGTCAGTCCCAGGAATCTTCCTCCATGTAAACCTTTGAGAATCTCTTCCACTCCCATATGTCTGGGTAAGTGAAGATCTGTTATTTACATACAACTTTAACCCCTGCGTACAACCCCTCCAAGGCAGGGAATCCCTGGATCTGAGAATTGTAGAAACTGTTGCAGGTGGGGAATGGGAAAACAATAGATGCAGAATAAGCAGAGAGAACCTCTCCCCTCCCACACTTCTATTACTTTGAAATTAAAATATTTGTTTGTTCCTGGGCTCTGCTTAATGCTGATGTCTGGGAAACCATTTATGCTTAATGTCTCCAACCCATTAGCAGCCTGGCATGGGGCTCTGCTAATCAGATTCCTTAATGGCAGTGCCGTGAAGAGTGAGGTTGTGGGGTGTCTGCATCACACCAGCCCCAGCTTCCCAGCCCCAGCTGAGGAGGAAGTATCTAGACAGAAATCAGGACCCAGATAGGTTCAAAGGTGTCCTGAAAATGATTCATGCCGGTGTAGGAGGCTCATCTAATGGTATCCTGTCCTTCCACCTACATTTTGGTAGAGATGCCATAGTAGACCCCCTAATCACCTTGGGTGAAATAGAAAGACCCCCCTATTCCTCCCCCCTCCCCCCATTCCTACTCTAGCTTGCTCTCTTCTCACATTAAAAAACAGTGGGCTCCTTTGGAAGCGTATTCCTGTACCACTGACCCTCATCAACCATTTATTGAGGACCTCTATGCATGAAAGTCTCTCTCCCACACCACCTGCTTCCCCCTCCAAAATTCAAAATCCAAATGTTGTTCTGTCATTAGTAGATGGTGAGATCCTTTGGCCTGGGGATCCCTGAGGACTGTTTAGCTCTAAGAATCTGTGGTTCTGCCCTGACTGGTTTGGCTCAGTGGATGGAGCGTCGGCCTGCGTACTCAAGGGTTCCAGGTTCGATTCCAGTCAAGGGCATGTACCTTGGTTGCGGGCACATCCCCAGTGGGGGGTATGCAGGAGGCAGCTGATTGATGTTTCTCTCTCATCAATGTTTCTAGCTCTCTATCCCTCTCCCTTCCTCTCTGTAAAAAGATCAATAAAATATATTTAAAACAAACAAAAATAACAAAAACAAATATGGACATGAGTTTAGAGGCAAGAGGTTTAAAAAAAAATCTGTGGTTCTGTGTTGGCTGCTACTTCTGCAGCTGCTCTTAAAGAGTTCTGTGGGGGTTTTGATCTACAGGCAGAATATTGGGAGTGCTCTCATTGAAAGATAACCAGATAATATTCTCAGAGAGGAGGATATGTATGCCTTGAATCCAATCTCAAAGTATTTGTCTCTTGCTCCTCTTGACATCTCATAATGCTTTTGGTCCTACTATATAGATAACTCAAACTACTGGTAGCTCCACAAAATGCTTGGAAGCAAAGACTCCCACCCCCACCTGCTTCAAAGAAACACTAGAGAGAGAGGAGGTGAGTTTCTGCTATTAAGAAGCATGGAAGGAGCCAGCAAGTGCCAGTGACTGGTTCATGCTCACCCTCCCCTCACTCTGGGAACTCCAGTGCCTGAATAACTCTAATGGGGATCCCAACACTGAGCCCCAACATCCATCAGAATCACAGGGCTGGACAATGTTGATTTTTCTCCTTCTAGGCAGGGAGAGCCCATATGGACACCCATATTCCAGACAACCAATAAGCCACTGGTTGGCCAAGAGTTTGGGGCCTCCTCTTTCCTGCTTTCTCCATCCTGGCTCCTCACCCTCAGGTCTGAGCCATGGGGAGCCCTCTCCAATTTGCTGGAACAGAACTTCACAAGCTGCTCCTATTGTGGTCTGGGCAGCCAGCCCCCCAGCCTGCTGCTGCTGGAAGAAGGCTGTGATGTCAGTAATCAGTCTACAGCATCCCTCCACTTGCCAATCCCTTCATTGGGGGGTGGGGGGAGGGGCATTTGGAAAGAATCACATTTGAAGCAGGCAATTTGGAGAGAGATGGGCAGAATGGAGGAAGGGAGAAGTGCTAGGTCGCCAACTGAGCAAAGCCAGGCCACATTGTGCCCACACTTTTCCTACAGCCCAGCCTTCCCACATGGCCGGTTCAGATCCATTTGCCCAACTGTCATCCCCTTCCTCTCCTGGGCCCTGGAGAAATGCCAGCATTCCCCCTCTCTGTTCCTCTGCCTTCTGGGTCCCACCTGGCCCATTCCCAAGATGCACAAACCTTCCAGCTGGAGGATGGCTTGCAGGCAGGCAGTGTAAATTGGGCAAGGTCTAGAACTGTAGGCCTTAAACTCATGATCCTGTGTTTTCAAGCCAAGAGTAGGTGGGCACATTTAGCAAATGAAATGTCACCTGCTTCCTGGTCCTTTTCCCTACCAGGACATGATCTCCCTGAAGCAGGCTTTAGAGGTGGAAGTCCTGTGCTT
Source organism: Myotis davidii (assembly GCF_000327345.1). NCBI lineage: Eukaryota > Metazoa > Chordata > Mammalia > Chiroptera > Vespertilionidae > Myotis > Myotis davidii. The sequence goes on along the minus strand of NW_006296634.1, from coordinate 1,938,541 downwards.
GACACAGATTTGTTCCTTTTCTAGCTGGTAGCTTTGGGCAAGTTAAGTCAACCCTCTGAGAATCTACTTTTCCCATCTATAAAATGAGGGCATTAAGTAGGGTAATTTGAGAGGGAATGAGTAAATCTGGAACTGCAGTACAGATCTTAGTTCTCTTGCCCTATTCCTTTGGGTGCCCCTGGATGCTGGTCACACAGGAGATGCTCTCTTGTCTGCCCGTGGGGTCAGGATGCCCCTAAGAGGTAGGCCCACTCTGCCCAGGAGCAGCCAGAGCTCTGAAACCTCCAGGAAGGGATGTGTGGGTTCTTATCTCTGTTATTTTTTCCAAGGACCCAAGGGAGGGGAGGTGGGTGGGAAATAACTTAGGTCAGAGGAGGCACTGTGAGTGGTGGGATGGGTTGGGGAGGTGAGGATGGGGTGGGGAGGAGGGATGGGGTGGGTTGGTGCGGTCTCATTGCCTCAGAAGCCCCCAGTGTGTGTGTGTGTGTGTGTGTGTGTGTGTGTGTGTGCGCGCGCGCGCGCGCAGGGTTTTTCTCCTGCCCAGCCATGGCCCGGTTTGAAGAAGGAATCCCCATTGAATATTGATGTCACAGACTTACCTTCCCCCTCCCCCAACCTCCTCCTTGGTGGTTTAAAGAAATTATTTGGACATAGGAGTTAATGGAAGTAGGTTGCTAGTGTGTGGGCGAATTCATCACTGTCTCTTTGTATTCCCAGAGCAGATGTGTCTTTCAGGGTGAGATACCTTGCAGCGACTTCCCAAGGTGTGAGAAATACAGGCTACTGTGGGAGGGAAGGATTGGGGGCAGCCTGGATAGGGATTTTGGGAAGCTGGGGTGACTGCAAAGTGGCTGTAGAGATTGACTGGGAAGGCTTTCCCTTTTGTTCTTTAATTATGGAGGGAAAGGAGGCAGAGGATATTGGCATTGCTGGGAATTCTGCTGCCCCAGACCCCCCCTCCGCCAGCTGTTTCTTGCCCTGGGAAGTAGGCATATCCCCTGTAGCCCACTGCTCAGGGTGAGGCAGGCTGTTTTTTGCAGCTGTTGTTGGCAGTGATGAAAGAGATGGAGAGGAGGGGAAGGGAGATGAAGGGGGTCTGTTTGATGGGATTGTGCTCTGGAGAGAAGACAACTATCTCTTCCCTTCCATTCCTTATTGGAGCAGCTCAGCACTTCCTGAAGGTAGCACTCAGGGAGGGAGTTTTTTGAAAGCACAAAGACCTGGTGTTGTAAGGCTTGGAGTCTGGGAGGGTGGCGGGGATGTGAACAGGGAAGATAATTATGCAGGCGGGGGTGGGGGCAGAACTCTCTGGGCTAAGAGGGAACAGCTGCCCCCTCCAACCCCTACACAGCTAGTCCTTCCCCACAATGTAAGCACGTGTGTGTGTACACATGCATGCACTCCTATATTTAGTGTGATCACAGAGATACAGCTATGAAATGTTTAGAGGGAAAATTACTAGAAACTATACTGAGGCTTGTTCCCTACCTCTCCAGCTGTTCAGATGGTTTTTCTCTGATATTTATTTGGGTCTTATTTGGTCATCTCTCCACTCCTTATTCTTGCTTCTTCTTCCTGTTCCCCTGGTTTTCCAGTATTCTCATATTCTCTCTCTCTCTTTCATCTTGAAAATGGGATGTGTTGGACAAAGTTCTCTCTCTCTCTTTTTCTCTCTCATGAAAATCGGATGTATTGGACAAAAACCCTTTCTTTTAGCTGCCACTATTCAGGATGCAGCAAGATGGATTTAAATCACATAAAAGAAAGAACTAGAAGTGGGGAATAGTGTGTGGTCAGGAGAGAAGGCAACTACTGGGGTGGGCTCTGGAATCCCATAGTATAGACTCATAGAATATTGGAGCTACAGATACCTAAAGACTCTACAGATATGTAGCCAGAGGTTCTTAGGTAAACAGTTATTATTATCTGTTATAATTTGTATTACCATGGTAAATTTGGATGTGTCCCACTGGTACCTGTGAAGAAGTGGGGTCTCTCCTGTGCCCCCTAAAAGGCTGGCAGATCCCCTACCACATACTCACTGAGATGATTTACTGAGTATGGAACAGTCTCTTTCCTTTGAGGCTTAGAGGAAGGGGTTGATTGTACTACCCAAAACATGAAGCCAGGGACATCTGCAGGCTGGACAGCCCTCATATGCCCAGAGGCCAGGCTATAGGGCCCAGTATGTTGTCCTCCTCCCAGACTGTTCTCTGGATATTCCCTCCTCAGTGACCCCGGGGGAAGTCCAGCTCTGATTCAGGCTCTGCAGTGTATAGAGGGGGCAGTATAAAGTAAGGTCCCTCCTGCTGGGGCAACTAGAATCTGTTTTAACCAACCT